>NW_007726152.1:1400-66400 GCF_000696425.1 Galeopterus variegatus
AGGTGAATGAATCAATTCACACACATACATACACACACACACACTCTCACACACACACAAAAAACAAACAAACAACAACAACATCAACAACAACAACAACAACAAAAACCGGGGGGGGGGGGAGAGGAAGATATGACAACCACAACTTTTTTTTTTGAAGTTCTTACAACAAGAAAATGGAGGGGACACACGTGGGTGGGAGGGGGGAGAGGGAAGAGGGAGGGAGGTTTCGGTGATGGGACACAATAACTAACTACATTGTATATTGACAAAATAAAAAAAAATAAATAAAAATTAAAAAAAAAGGAAATTAGGACACAAGATACAACTACTGTTTCATTTTCTAATATTATCTACTTTCTGAAGTACTATTTTTAACTTGGCTACCATTTTGTAAACATTTTTTTCCATTATAAATTTTTATAATTATTGGATTTTATATCTTGATCAATAGGAATAAATCTGTGCTATTATATAATTGAAAACTTCTTAATTTTTCCTTATATATAAATTACAGCATAATTGGGTATAGAATTATTAGATTATATACTTTTTTCTCACTCCACAAACCCTGAATAAATTGTTCTATGTCTTCTAGCTTTCAATGTTGGCTGAAAGTCTGAGAAAAGCTTTATTTTGTTCTTTTGATAGTGTCATGAGCTGAATTGAGTACTGCCAAATTCACGTTTGAGTTTTAATACCCAGTACCTCAGAATATGACTGTATTTGGAGATAGGGTATTTAAACAAGTACTTAAATTAAAACGAGATTGTTAGGGTGGACCCAGATCTACTGGTGTCATAATAATAAGAAGAGATGAGGACACAGAAACATAAAGAAGGAAAACCATGTGAAGACAAGGAAAAGATGGCCATCTATGAGACAAGGAGAGAGGACTCAGAAGAAACCAACCCTGACAACATCTTTATTTGAGTAGAAACATAATTGATTATACATATTTCGGGGGTAAAGTGTTGACTATCAGTATTTGTGTACAATATGTGATGATCAAATCAATATTATTAGTATGTTCATTATTAAATATAATTATTGTTTGAAGAGTTCCCCTTTCTCCACAACCATGATCAAGTGGGATTCATCCCAAGGATGCAAGTATGGCTCAACATATGCAAGTCAATGAATGTGATGCACCACATCAACAAAATCAAGGACAAAAACCATCTGATTATCTCAATAGATGCAGAAAAAGCATTTGAAAAAAATTAGCATCCCTTCATGATAAAGGCTTTCAGCAAATTAGGTACAAAAGGAAAGTATCTCAACACAATAAAAGCCATATATGACAAGCCCATCACCAATGTCATCCTGAACACAAAGAAGACAGATGCTCATTCTCACCACTCCTATTTAGCACAGTATCGGAAGTACTAGCCACAGCAATCAGGCAAGAGGAAAATATAAAGAGCACCCAGATTGGAAAAGATGAAGTCAAACCGTCCCTGTTTGCAGATGACATCATCCTATATATAGAAATACCTAAAGATTCTACTGAGAAACTCTGAGAGCTGATAAACTATTTCAGTAATATTGCAGGATACAAAATTGACTCCTAAATATCAGTAGCATTTTTATACTTTAATAATGAACTAGCAGAAAAAGAAATCAAGAAAGCAAGCCCATTTACAATAGTCACCTGCCAATATCTTGATCTTAGACTTCTAGCCTTCAGAATTGTGAGAAAATGTACTTCTGTTATTTAAGCCACCCAGTCTGTGGTACTTTGTTATGGCAGCCCTAGCAATCTAATACAGGTATTGATCTTCATTTTTTAAATTATTATTTTCATCTACAACTCTGTAAAGGTATTTTTATGTAACATTTTTCCCCCAAAAGTTCACAATATATAATTGGTTGGTATTTATCAAACTGTATAGCATGGAACACCACTTTTGTAGAATGTTAATTGCTGTTATTTCAGAGCAGGAAATTCATGATTAAGTAATTTCTGAAAACACTAGATTATAGCATAATTTCTCAGAGATCTTAATATGTATTTTCCATCTAGAATGCCTAATGTTCAATATTTTTGCAGAATAAAATCTTTCAATTTGTAGACTTGTATCTTTCTCCAGATTTAAAAAAAAAAAAATCCCCTATCCTTGTATCTATGGCCAGTTTAGATGGAAGATTATTGTTCTTGTCCCAATTGGTTTAATCCATTCTTCTAAAATATAATTTGGTCATGAGTGAAAGTTTATTTCTTTCTATTGCACATTTCTAATCTTTTCTCTTGTCTTTTCATGTCTTTGTCTTTATGCTTTGTGCCCTGGGAGAGTTTCTCAAGATTTCTGTAATCATTGATTTAATTTTATGTAGTGACAATTTTGCTCTTTTTGTTCCTAAAGCTGATATATATTCAGATATTTTATTTTTAGTTTTCTTACAATAGTTCCTTGTTTCATCCTGCTCTCTTTTACATTTGCCTGCTATTCATTCAGCATCCCTTTTATCTGAGACTATTTTGTATTGTTTAATATTTCATCTTCTCGTTCAGTGTTCATATTCCTCCATTTAATGAGTGCAAGATCTGCTTTCCCCAAAACACTTCTGTTGGCTGCAGAAAATCTTTTAAAAGTTTCTTTTTGCTTTCCCTCTTGGGTAAATTTATTTTAATCTTAGTTTATGATGTGGATTCTTTTTATAAGCTTCTTGGTGAGTGTGTGCATGTGTTTCCTGTGTGTTTATGTGCATTTGTGTGTATGAGAATGCACACAGGTGTGTTTCTCACAGTCATTGATAAGAGGACTATTCAGGCTAGAATACCAGTATTCAGGGTGAGAGGATTTTTCTTGATTACCCTTACAGCCTATTCAAGTACTGTTAGTATCTACTTTAGGTTACTAAATCAGAAGGCTGGCTCTTTTGAAACATGAATTTCTGATGTTGAATTATTAATTATCTAATGACAATAACTGGCAGTTGCTGAGTGATGACTACATATCAAAAGCCATTCTAAGAGCTTTAGGTAATTTTACTCATTTAAACCTCACAAAAAAACCTATGGGGAAACTGAGACACAAAGACATTAAATAAGTTGTCTAAAGGCCATAAAGTTATTAAGGAGCCAAGCCTAGACATTTCACCCCTGAGTAATATGGTCTTTCTTGTATGAGTTACTGGACTGAGGAGGTGTCTCCTCTCCCACTGCCTCATCATCTGACCAGACAGAATTATTTCAAATAGCTCACTACTTATTTGAGAAAGTTCTGTAGTTCTTCCCCTGCTTGCAAAAACTACTTTAGAGTGCATTGCATACAAATTTGTTCAGCCCTCCAAGCTTCCCTACTGTTAAGTTACCATTACAAGAAGGAATGCTGTGCTGCCTATGCCTTTTTTGTGATTGGCTCAGTTGTGTTCCTGGAAAATAGTCTCCAGATAGATGTAGAAACAGAGATTCTGATGGGGATAATGATATGTAATGGTCCTGTACAGCTCAGAAAGTATCTTTGGCATAGTAGAGAGGTTCGTGCAGGATCCTCTCTGTTAAGACATCAAGTTTTTGACACCAGCACACAGTGGGATCGGATGGTAATGTCCCTCTTTGTTCCTGCTTTGCCCTGATAATCTGCCTTAGGGCTCCTTTACTTTGGTCGTGAAAATTTCTCCTGGGGTCATGCAGACTGTAAAGAATATTCCTAGTTACTAGCACTATGGAAACTGTGCTGGTCTTTGTGCATTTGCATAGACACATAAAAGGGAAAGTTTAACCTTATATTTTACACCAAGTGGTGAGCCATCTGGTGTTCTAGCCAGGCAATTTGGAGGGTTGAGAGCCAGGGTCAGGTGTGGGAGTGAGCAAAGGTCCACAATATAAATGAGGCAATTTCTTGTTGAAAAAAAAATCTGAAATGTCAAGTCCAGAGCTATGATGGAAAGGTAGAAATTAATTAAAAAAGAAGGACCAATAATGCCAGTCAAGTAAGAAAAGCAAGTAGAGCTTAGAGAGAAGATCCAGTGAGGTGATGATCTACAGAAAATACAATTCTTTCATAAATGTCTTTTTTTAATGGCTAGAAAGGAGTTATTAAGGCTAATTAATTTAAATTAATTTATTTTAATTATTAATCTATTGAGGCCAAATTAATGTAAACACCATCCAACGTCCCATCATCTAATGAGCCAGAGACTCTCACTCTAGGGCATATCAGAGGAAGAGGAGCATTCTCAGTCAGAATTGTGTTTATTGCCTGGATTGGCCTGAGTTCATTGGACTTTTGCTAAAATTGATCATGACAACTTTGGTTGTCTATTGCATCCAGATTTATATCTGGACATGTACAGCTGGAGTCACAAGGCTCAGGCCTGATGGCTGCCGTCACTTTGAGTAGCTGACTTCCAGCAAAGTGAGATGTTTAGAGAGCCAAATCAGAAAATATTTCCCTCCTTAATGGTCTCCCCTTTGGCCTGATAGTGATTAACATAACGCTTGTACAAATTTTGATTCCTTCACCATGGATCCTCAGGTTCCACTAGAGAGGCTTTATGATCCACTCAACCTCTGACAGTAACACTAGAGCATAGAATATTAGTGGGAGTAAAAACCACTGGAACTGTGAAAAGAGCATTTGGGATAGAGAAGTACAGTGAGTTGTGTGTGTTCTTATCAATAACAAAGTAGGTAAATCAGTTATTTGTCAGAAGAATGTGTTCTATTACATTATGTACTTTAACTCCCTACTCTTTATGACCAGGCGTCTAGGGGTGATGAGTAATAAGTAAGTAAATGTGAATTTGGAAGGTTTAAAACAGTGCTTTTAACACCTGGTGATGAACACGGGGCCAGAGGAATAAAGTCACTGAATTACTCTTTGATGTAAAAAGCATGGTCAGTGCATCACTAATGGAAGACATGCATGGCCAGTGTCACTGAGGGGATGAAGTGTGTCCTTATCATGCTGGAGTTCAACCACCATCCATAGGTGTTAGAAAAAGAATAAAATCCAGAGAAATCATATTCTGAAAATACTAGAAAGTTAAGAGAAGACACAGAAAGTTCTTGGGTTTCCTGATGGCATAGTACAGTGGATGCTTCCATAATGAGGACCATGAAATTCTCTGTGGCCAATATTTAATATCATGAACGTGATGAATGTGCCTCAGCCTTCACTGATGTCTTACACACACACATACTGACCTGTGCCCCTTGAACTATTAAATTACTTGAGCAACTAGACATTTATTTGTAGCTTATTCAAGACATTTTAGGTAGCTACAGGTTAAAACTAAAGGTTCAACAAAATACCCTAAATGGAGCTTATCCTAAGGTGGGATTAAGCACACAATCTTCTTGTACTCTGAATTTTTGTAGAAGTAACTTTCTGTGGCTTTGGCTATTTCCTTTGTAAATCTGGAGCTAAAAACTTCCTGGTGACAAGTACGAATGTAGGTGTAGTACATTCTAGCACATGCAACCAAGAATGATCTCTGTCTTTTTTAGAGTCTTGACACTTACTTTATGGCAGAAACTGCCATCTGCTCAACACAATGCATCATCCATTCCTTCTTGAGCTATAGAACTAGATTACATTTCTAAGTTTCCTTTGCAATGAGGAATGGACAAATGATGGAGTTTTAACAAAAGAAATGTGAGCAGAATTATGTGTGTCACTTTAAGGCTAAGCTCAGAAGAAATGCCTACATGCATTGCTGTATAGTTTTCTGGAAACCCCGATAGCAACCTTTGAAGTTACATATTGAAGATAGCAGAGATACCATCAGCCTATGTCTATGAATGAAAATTTGGAGCAGATCCACTGCCTTATCCTCCACACTTGCCAAACTGCATAGACATTAAATGCAATGTGACTAAAAAATAAATTTCTATTGGATTGAGCCATAACATGTTTGTGTCTATTTATTGTTGTGATACAGGGGCACACATGCTACATGGGCACCTTTAAGTGATATGCTCAGTTTATACTTTAAATACAGTATTTATCTCACTGGTAGATTGTTTTATTAGATGAGATCAGAGATACATAGTGGCTGGCATGTAGTAAGTGCTCAAAAAACAGTAATTACCCTTAATGGTATGATACTATGTCAAAAATAATTCTTATTGACTTACTTGGATAACAACTACCTGCACAATGAAAATGTGTTAATTCCTTACAGTGTTAATGGGCTTCTAAACTAAACTTCAAGAATTAATCGAAATGGATAGTTCCTAAAGAACTTTTCTTTAATATATATATAGCTGCAATTTTTTATTGCTTTTTTTTTCTCCCATGAAACATCTGTGAGCTTTTTAAATTAACTTCTATGATTGGCAGAGTTCTAAGTTGGCCCTCAATGACCTCACCTCCTTGAATTTCCATCCAGATGCCCTTGAATGTGGACTCTATCTAGTGATTTGCTCCTAACCATTAGAATACAGCAAAAGTGATGAGATGTCACTCTGCACTCAGATTACAAAGATTGTCACTTCTGTCTTGCTAGCACACTCTCTTTATTGCCTACCTTGGCTTTCACATGCTGAAAAAGCAAGCTTCATGTTGGAGAGGGCCACGTCTCAAGAAGTGAAGGATGTGCTTTGCCCAACAACCAGTGAGAAACTGAGGCCCTCAGTCCAGCCATCTCTGAGGAACTGAATCCCTCAAGCAAAGGCTGAGTGGACTTGGAAGTGGATTGCTCATTGCCCAGTTGAGTCTTCAGGTGAAACTGTAGACCCTGGCCTGATACCTTGATTGCAGCTTTCTAAGAAAGTGAGGCAGAGGATCCAACTAAGCTAAGCCCAAATGCCCAGTCCCAAGAAACTGTGAGATAATGTGCATTGAAGTTGCTAACTTTGGGGATAATTTCTTATGTAGCAAGCAATTGATAACAGACCTCTGGACTAAACTTCACGAATCAGTCAAAATGGCTTGTCCCTTAGATATTTTTCTTCAATACCAGCAGTTGTAATTATCATTTCTCTGGTTTTATTCATAGAATTTATGTGAGTATGTATAATAATATCTATGACATTTTATGTATTATAATTCTTTTCATGACAGTTTGGTATTCCCCAACAGAATGCATGCCTTTTGAGGGGAATAATAATATCTTATACATTTTCTTTGGGTTTTTTCACAGTTTTGTCTAATGTATAATAGGTTATCAATGAATAACATAAATGCTAAAATAATATTCTTCATACTACTTTGGAAATTTACATTTACAATCAATTTAGGATACTACAAATTTCCTTTTCTAATGAAAAGTACCTCATTTCTATGAAATTATGGACAAAGTATTTACCTTTTTCAATTAAAATTAAATCTATTTTCAAATATGCCATACATAATTAAGTTTCTATGCTCATTAACTTTACATTGTACAGTTTTAAATTTATCTTCAGAGTATTTTTTCTTGAAAAATAATTCAGAGAACTCTTTCTACAAAGATTCAGCAGTTAAATAACATGATTCAGACTTAGTAACTAAATACAGTTTATTTGATTAATAGTATCTCTGTAAGAAGCTTAATAAGACAGATACAAACTATACCAAAGCAGGTAGAAATATTTAAGGATCTAACAATCCTGTATTATCAATGTAAACTTAAAGTAAAACTCTATAAAATATGGTATGTATCTAGAAATAACCAAAAGTAATAAATAGCATGTATATGCGTGTATATGTGTGTGTATATATATGCATGTGTATATATGAAATATGTAGGATAAGTTGTAAAAATCAAAATTTAGTTTCTAAATAATAAAGGGACTCTTTTTATATTTGCTTTGTATTTTATGTTAAATTTTATTGCAACATATTTTTAAAATCACTCATTTTAATATCCATTTTTGTCAAATTATAATCTTTTATCACTTAATAGAGGATAAGAAACCTTTTTAAGCTCGTAAAAAAGATGACATTTTGATGGAATTCAGTTGAGTAATAATTTTACCAAATAATATATTCCTTTTAAAAAATACTGTTAAATAAAATATCATGCACAAATTGGACAGAATAGAAAGAAAAATGTCATTTTAAATAATCTGTCCCACTTTACTGGTAACTAACTGTGTATAATTCTACAATTATACAATGTGTTGATATATATTTGAAATATGTGAAATACAGAAAGGGTAAATTTATCAATACATTATGCCAATTATTGTATGACAGACATTCATGCTATTTATGTAGATATAAGTATTATCTATATAAATGATGTGTAAATGCTAAAGCAAAGGATTTATATTTTAAAAAGCCAGAAATTATACTACCAAATGATATTTTTCTTTATAATAATTCCCTTGGAGAAGCTTATTCATAGATATTTTAGTATATTCCAGCTTAGATGTGTGTATGTATTGCAATGATACTATCACTGCTAAAAGCAATTGTAGATTGTCTCTTTTGGTATTATGTAACAGTCATTAAAAAAACTCTATAAGAAAATTGGTCTTTCATGAGCAACCAAAGTCACCCATCATTGATTAAAATTTTGCAAGTATTGAGGCTTTTCACACAAAAGTGGCACAGGTTCTAAAGGCAATTCTAGAAGATGAGTTGAAATACTGTTTTAACAGGGGTGTAATTGTTGAAATAAAACGTACAGGCTGCCAAAGCAATTGCTACAAGTAGGATAGAATTACGTTTCTTGATTGTATAAATATTGATATATTTGTTTAAAGCATTCTGTCAATATCTTCCCAAAACCTTGGTTGCTTGTGTAACACTACACGTATTGAATCTCTGATGGATGTATGTAGACATAGATATACTTATTTGGTTATTATAAAAATCAATTTTATCTTACTCTCTCCAATACCTGTTTGAATACTAAATCTAGGTATTAATAACAGAAATCATTGGCACAAATTTGAATATAAAACATTCAAAAACAAAATATCGCTTATATACCCCTCTAGCTGTAGGAACAGAAATCTCTAAATAAATGTCATTAAAATGCAATAAAAAAGAAAGGAAATTTAACTGTTTATCTATTTCATTTTAGAGTTGAGAAGATTAAGACCTAGAGGAATTAAGTGATTTGCACAGAGTAAATAATATCTTCCAGATGTGGAAGACATCAAAGAAGCATGATCTCCTGGACTAAAAGAATAGCAACTAAGTGACCTTACTTCCTATTAGACGCCACAAAAAGGGCAAAAATCAGTGATGACATTTGGGGGATTATAGATATACTAAGTTATCCTAGAATGTTGACTTTTGACTGTTTTGGTGCTTAGAATATTTTAATATATTTAACAAATACTACAACTAGCACAAAATTAAAGGAAGTCAAATACTGATTCTTCAAATTTTAATGGCTACAATATTTATTTTTGCAACCATCAATCATTGTACACCTGGACAGTCTGAGCTGCCAGACTTATCACCAGATTTTCCTTCTCCAGTGCATTTTAAAGTATGCAGTAAGATGTTCTTTCTTTTAATGGAATTCTAAAAGTCTGACGTCTCTAGTTCCTAATGACATCCAGTAACTTCTCTCAGAACAAGTAAACATGAATAGGTATTACTTATAAAGCAAGGATTCCATTCTTTTCTTTTTCTGTAAGCCATTTTTTTTAAAAATTATTTATTTATTTATTTATTTTTATTTTGTCAATATACACTGTATATGATTATTATGGCCCGTCACCGACACCTCCCTCCCTCCTCCCTCTCTCCCCTCCCCCCCAAGAATGTCCTTTCCGTTTGCTTGTTGTAACAACTTCATGGAAGTATAGTTGTTATATCTTCTTCCCCACCCCACCCCAAATGTGTTTTGATGTCTTTTCCCCTTGTTGAACTAAAAGTGCAATGTAAGGATTAAAAATATGTATCTGTTTACTTTGATAGTCTGCTGACTGCTTGAAGACTCATGCACTTGTGGACGAGAGTGCCTAAATACGTATGAAACAGACGTAGGTCTTCTTCCCCTAGTCAATAGTCGTTGAGCCATTGCTTTGTGTCAAATATTATTTTAAGCACATATATACAATCATTAATATTTCTAATAACTATTTAATCCTTAAGGAACCTGAAGCCAGGAGATGTTATTGTTTTAATAAGCCCCCCAAGAAAGGTCTCCCTATTTCTGCAAAAAAATAAATAATACCATATAACATTAATAATGCATTTGATCCATGATTGTCTTACTCAATTTAATTAAACAATTTTAGTTAAAGTACTACCCTTGATTCCAGGCAGTATTTAGGGATATTTATTGCTTAAGAAACTGTTGTTCTATTATTATGATCAAAGGTATATAAGGAAATGCAATTTATGATCATGTGATTGGCTGAAATAAATTCTGATTCTGCAATTGTGTTTGATAAAAGTGATTCCATAATATTCATACCTCTTACCATGCCAGTGTTTACAAATAACACTGCAGAGAATTAAGCATGACAGTTTTCAGTTGCGACTGTCTCAGCTGTGGACATAGGTCTCCATGGAGGCAATTTGCATTAAGCCATTTTTAATTGATTGAAAGCAGAACCAATAACTCAAAGCTGATTAGGAAACATAAACAAGCAATGGTAGTAAATGGGGAACAACAGGATGGCCCCCATTGAGGGTAATAATTCCAATATTGGTTTATGCTCATTTGGGTTCTTGCAGCAAAGACTGACCAAGAATGTACTTTATGAAAAGTGGAGTAGAAAGTGTGTTCTAGATTGAGTTCTTTCTCTTCATTTTCCTTTCTGTTTCTTCTTTTTCTTATGCTTCTCATTCACTTCTTTCTTCTACACGTGCAACATACATTTTCCAGACCAAACCAGCTTGAATTAAAATTTAAAAAACACAAGTAAAAAGAAAATTGTCATTGCTATATATTCTGGAATGCCAGCCTTCTCCTAGTGTGCTCCGTCTATCTATAATGCTTTCAACAATATAAAAAAATTGTATCTTAGTAATTAAAATCATAGACCCTAGAGCTAGTTGCCCAAGTTAAAGTCCAATTGCAATCCTTAGTACATGTGTGGACTTGAGCAAGTTCTAAATCTTTCTTTCTCAATCTCCTGTGGGGCAAAAACTTCCCCCTTCACCCTCTGAGGGTTCCCTGAAAATGAACTGACAGAGGCAGATTAATAAGAAAAAATGGTGTACAAATTTGTTAAAACATGCACAGCATGGGGGCATCACATGAGAATGATTACCCAGTAACCCAGTGGGGTACAGATGTTTATGTATTCTTCTTCATAGAGGAAGAGGATATAGGGGGTGTAAGAGTAAATTGTTTTCAGGGGAATAAATGGAACTGGGAGACAGACATTATCTTGAGAATGATTCTCTTTGGAAATTGAATGGGACCGGAAAACAAACAATGGTTTAGGACAAAGTTCAAAGTTTGTCTGGGCTCTAGAAGTGATGTTTAATTTTCAGTTTCCTTCTTTGTGATATGAGTTTTAATCTTCTCTCATTAATAAAATTTCAGGGAAAGTATCAAAGGCAATTGTGTTCTTCTTTGGGGGTCCAGCGTTGTAGGGTAGATGCTAGACATGGCCCTATTCCCCCATTCCTTGCATATCAGTGTTTCCCTCCCTTCTCCCTGAAGGAGCTGGCCCTGGCCAAGGCAGTTACCCAAGGAAAGGCATGCTGCCTTTAGATAAGCAGAATGCTGGAAGAAGCAGGAGGCTAAGTACATGAACAAGCACTCTGATGCAAGGAGATTAGTGGGTAAATTATCTACCCAACCGTATCTATATCTCAGGTGAACCCTGAGTTGTGTGAGCAGGTCGAAGGTCTGCACGTGAGCCTGAAAATGATTTGCATACCTACTTTGATCTGTTAACTATGTAACTGCTGTATGTGCTCTGTGGAAGCACGGACTTCTTACCGACTGGCCTCCATTGGTGCCTCTCATAAGTCTGATAAACCAATGCCTTTACCTGTTGGACCTCTGGGCGATTTCTTTGGAATAGGTAAACACTACATGAGCACCCTCTCAGATTTGGAGCTCCCATGTTACGGGTGTCTAGGTAAGTAAGGGAATTTAAGAGAATGGAGCTTTGAAGTGCTTTGGGAGAGACAGAGGATTGAGAGACAAGAAGGGGGAGTTCAGAGAGACCTGGAGGTTGCTTGTATCGTTTAGCGTGTGGAAGCACCATATTTTGGGGTGTCATTTTTTTCTGAGCCTAAACACTCCTTATGTGTAAAATGATATAATATTAATAACAATAAAATAAATCCTACATCACAGGATTATTGTGAGAATGAGTTAATGCACATGGAACACTTAGGGTGATGCCTACCACAAAATAAGCACCTAAAAATGTTAGCTATTGTTATTACTGTTGACACTTTTTCCAGACACACAGTCTGAAAGCGTTTCCAGCCCAGTTCTATTAGCTTAAGTGTCTCCCTTTTTTTGTTCTAACTTTTATTTAACCTGATATCTCGGTTTCTCAAACTTCCCATGCAGCATGATCTTCACTAGTATATCACATTCAGATTTCCACCCTATCATATCTCATCGACTAGGATTCAGCTAATAAACCTCAACTTGCTTCAGGGTGGTTTTCTTTTCTATACAGGAGACTGCACAGTACCTCAGGAGCACAGTGATTTGAAAGACTTGAACCTGAGCCTCAGCTCCAATCTGTTTAGCAATCTATCTCTGCTATGAGCTATATAAGATCTTCATGCTAAAAGCTCTAGTGGGATAGGTGCTCAACTATCTGATTCCTCATTTTGAGCAAGTGAGTCTAACCACTGTTGAGACCTTTAAAATAAAAATCAAGCAGAAAGTGTATGCATGGAAAATCCAGATCTTCTGATGACTCCATCAATGAGTCACTTTTGGAATCTCACATTTCCATTAATAAATTAGACACAATTATCAGATCATTTTTCATATGATAAATGCATTTAGCTTTCTTGACTTGTAGCAGGGTACTTCAAAAGATTGTGGAGAAATAGAATTAAAAGATGATATGAATCGTTCCATGAACTTTTTGAAGTACCCTCGTATATGACACAGGACATGTCTTAAAGCATAGTACTTCTGATTTTAGTGGCATCTTCACTCATTATAAATGTTGGGATGCAATCCCAGCTGCAATCACACAGATGTGCTTAGTTTTCTCTTTTACAAAGAGAAAGTACAGATAATAACAGGTTCTTCCTCACAAAAGTGTTGTGAGATTAAATGTATGGATAGCTACTATTTTAGTCCATTTTGTGCTGCTATAACAGAATACCTGAAACTGGAGAATTTATAAAGTAAAACGATTTATGTCTTTCTGTTCTGTAGGCTGGGAAGCCCAATGTCGAGAGGCCCACATCTGGTGAGGGCCTTCTTGCTGTGTCACCCCATGGAGGAAGGCAGAAGGGCAAGAAAGTGTGTGAGAAAGAGGGAAGGAAAGAAGATCAAACCCAGTTTTTTAAATCAGGGACCCACTCCAGTGATAAGTAACCCACTTCCACAATAATGGCATTAGTTCATTCATGAGGGCAGAGCCCTCATGACCTAATCACCTCTTAAAGGTCCCACCTCCCGTTGCATTAGGGATTAAATTTCCAATGCATGAACTTTGGGGGACACATTTCAAACCATAGCAGCCCCTCTTATATTGCTACTATAATGCCTCAAAATGTTATTCAGAAAATTCAAGATCTATACATGGCAAAGAATAATTTGCAATTAAAGTTTGAAAATTTATATCCACAAGATTTTAAATAGTCACAACCTGTTGAATTTGTAGTGAATTTTACTTACTACAGTTTGGAATGGTCAGATTATTACAGAAAATGAAATAGATATCTAGTATTTGCACACAGTTATATATATATATATATATAATATATATATTATATAAAAAATATATATTTATTTATTTATATATTTTTTTAAATTTTAATTTGTATTAATTTTAATTTTTAAATTTTAATTAGTATTTGCACACAGTTATATATATATTATGTATAAATAAATATATATATATTTATTTATTTATATATATAGTTTTTTAATTTTAATTTTTTTTTCCTCTCCCGCGTGAGCCATGGGGCCGGCCCCCACAGTTTTATATTTTAAGATACTTAAATTTCTTTCATTTAACTGTGGAGCTTTGATCCCTGAGCAATATTTTTTAATATGTGACAATGAATTATCTTCTGGCTTTTAGAAATTTCTTTTATTATTACAATCTGTAGCTTATCATTTTCCATATATGCGCAATGGCATGAATGCAAATACCCACACAGGTGCTATTTGTTTTATACTATCGCTGGCTACAGTGACAAATTTAACTGCAGCATTTGCAGTAGATCTTTTCTGCCTTTGTCCAACATACGTTATTTTCTTTTGCAAATAATCTAAAGTGATCACAACACAAATTCTGAAGAGTTTTGGTTCTACTTTCCATGTGATTTCATGGTATAATAATTATATTTCCTTTGCCAAACAACAACAAATTTTTTTTCTGGAAAAGTGAAAACGCTTGTGAATGACAATATGCCTTCCTATTTGTAAAATGAAGCTGAAACTCTCTAAAGCCTGGAGCTCTAGCAATTATTAGATCACAGCTACACTTTGTCAGGACTAAATGTCTTAACATCCTTGCTAGAAGAGAGGAAGATCCTAAGATTACAATATATTCGAACAAGAAGGCACTAACTTTGCATTATTTTCCATTCTTCTTTCTGTCTTTGTCAGGAGGATGGATCCATGCTGTGCTATTCTCTATTCTAGTTGCCACCTTTGTCATGAGAATGAGACACCAGAATCAGAATGTTTCCTGGGAGATATAATAGCATGCTTTCCTACTCTCACCTCTCAGAATGTTGTATTTAGTTAGGTTAGAGCCTCTGAATCCCTTAAGGCATCAGCTCAACATTCACGTAAGGCATCCTTTTTGCTTGTATTCACTGTAAAAGTATTTGATGTCTTGGTCACTTCTGCAGCTCTTTCCTATCTCAAACAGATCTTGTCCAAAAAATATATGTTATTTATCTTTTGTCATTATCATGTCAATCAAATGCATGTTGCAATGGGTGAATACAGAAAAATGTATATAGCTTAATTATTTTTTTAAAAATACCAGCCACTTACAAATAGTTTGAAATTTTAGTTGCACACAGTAACACAGAATAAGTAGCTGCTGTGCATTTGAGAGACAGTGTGGTTAGATGTGTACTTAAAATGAAAGAAGTTCATTCCCTCAAATAATATATTTATTTTGTATTTAGAACATTTCAACTTTTTAATTTTTATTTTGCTTGGGTGTAGATTAAAAATTACTCTTAAATTTCCCTTTCATCTGGGCAAAGATATAAATCCTGTACTATAGTATTAGACCATGCTTCTGTCCTGCCATGTAAAACAAAACCAACCTCCAAGTAGCCACTTATTTTTCACAAATGTAGGTTATACAAGGCAACATGATAAACATCTGTACAGAGCTGTGTTTCACCATATAGGCAGAAGTTCATGGCCAGGCAGGCCAAGAGAAGAAGACGTGTTAAGCATGAGAAATCCTTTTGAATTTGAAAAGTACAGATATAAGAAGGCAAAGAAACATATGCATCCAGTGAATAACACAACTTCCCATATTATGTATGTGAGAAAAATTTAAAAGTTAACTTTAGTCTTGAGTTTTAATCTCTCTTTTTGTCCCCCCAGAAGAAATTGGCCTAATATTGAATTATACATGGTATTTTGCTAAGATAACAAACAATACTATTGTTATTAGTTTGGGTCATACTAGCAAAAAAACAAAAAGAAAGAATCCACAAGAAGTATTTCAATGGAGGGGTTTTAACATAGGTGATTGATGATCTAACTCTGGTCAGCTAGGAAGCAACTAGTCTTTCACTGGCAATAAAGAACTTCTTGAGTCTTATCCTCCACCTGGCCCCTGAACTAGGCTGTTTCCCCTACAGTATTTGCTGTATTGTGTATGGGCAAAGGGAATTTTCCTTCCACCCCTTCTGAAGATTTGATAATTTGAGTCTATAAAACAAATAGACAATAGACAGATCAACAGGAGAAAAGGCAGCAGATGCACAGGAGCCAGGCAAAACATGAGACTTTAAGAAGGACCAGGTGACTGAAGTTTTTAGGAGGCCTGACGATCTTTTGTTATTCTCATGACCGCAAGTCCTTGCAGTTCAGGATCACACCTTTCCAAGCTGCAGGTCAGCCACCTTTCCCTAGGGAATGTATGGTCAGGGATAGTCCTAGAGGCTAGCTCCAGAAACATTGCCCAGCTTTCTGCAGAGCTACCAAAAAAGGTATTCCAAAGCTACTCAAAGAATAGCAGGTCTAAGTACATTCTTCTCCCAGAATAATAGTACCTGAAACCAGATGTTTGATCATCTTGAAGACACGACTCAAGTTATTATTCCAAGAACAGGAAAGATTATGCAAAGGTAATTTGTCTTTTACCCTTGCATAACTAAAGGAGACCATCTGAGCAATTCTCAAAATAAAGAAAGGTAGTCTTCCTTTATACAAGCTATTCATTTGTAATTTATGCATATATTGATGTGGCTACTGGATAGATGTCTATACCTCACTAACTGTAAACTTCACAAATGCAGGAAACTTTTCTGTTTGGTTCTCCTTCATGTCTCCAGTGCCTAGCACAAAACCTGACACAGACAGGGGATAATAAAAATTTTACTATATTATGAAGTAATTGGCACCTTTTTGAACTAAAGGAGGGGGGGGACACCAACTTAATCACTGATATGGTACCCCTCAAGAGAGATATCCTCCTAACAATATATACCTATGAGAGTCTCATTTATCAAACTTATAAATAAATATTTTAGGAAATAACATAATTTAAGCTTACTTTTGAAATCGAAGAGACCCATCAGTATATTAGAGAAGATCAAATTGTGTTCTGTGAAACATCAGATCTGTAGGATTTTTCTAAGTAATATGTGGAAAAATGCATCTAATATCAAATAAGTTTAAAACCAATGGGATAAACAAATTTCTTTGAAGTACTTTTCATAGCAGTTGAGAGAATAATATACTCTGAAATATAGTATGCTTAAATCTCAAACTTCTTTGACCAGGGAACTTTATTTTAATAGTACATTTTCTTATGCTTATATCCCATGTAGAAAAAGTCAGATTAGAGGACATTTCAAAACTGCAAAACTAAATTTCAGAAAATAATGTAAAGCAATTAATTATGATGACACGATAGCAATTTGTGCATTTTAGAGTCCACGAGTTAAGGCTTATTTTCTGTCATATTATAAACCAGAGAATAATGATGTTTTATACATCCTTGTTTCAAACATCCTAGCACTTACTTGTTCTTGGCGCATAGAAAGTGCTCAATAAACATTTACTTAATAAAAGAGGCAATGAGAGCTATATCAAACTAAAGTGTTTGCTGTATTGAATATAATAATTATACTGAATTAGCAATATCTCTTGACTACTAATAATGCATGCCAGTGGAAATGTGTGTTGTTAAAAGTTATTTAAAAACTCTCAAGTAGGATGAAAAATGCATATGCACATTTTTTTCTACAGAAAGCAAAAAAGAGAATAATTTTACTGTACCAAAATGTACTCATAAGAATTCATATAAAAATTAATGCATAAAAATTAATGTATAAAAAATAACACAATACTGGTAAAACAATAGAATGTGACCTTTCTGAAGACTACATTGTCTTGATTAACATGAACCACATTTTTGTATTATTAGTATTTTTCTATGGAATGATTTAGTAGATTTGGCTTCCAAATTTTTGTTTAGTTCTATGGAATTTACCATAATGGAATAACTCCATTTAGTGACTGACATAATTTCAGGGATTTAGGCATCTTTGACTTAGATTAGGTTCAAGAGCATCCACAGCTAGATAGGAAAACACACCAAATACAGTACTACACTGGATAATAATAATGGCTGCAACATTCCAATAATGGATATCTAAAGTGGAGTCAAGAAATTATTATAACAAGAGCTTATTTTTTAATTCAAAATATTTTAACATTTACTTGTCCATATTTTTGGTTTACAGTGAGTTTTTTCAATACATGCATATACTACACAGTGATTCACTTAAGGTAGATAGCATAGTTTAGTACTCATCAGTCCAAGAGCTTACTTTTTAAATATTTTTTATGAGGTTTGTCCTTAAATAATTGGGAAAGCATCTAAATATTTCTAATTTGACTTTAATACACAGCAGCAGGATCTTATACACAAACACAGCCACTTAAAGATTTAGTAGAAAGGCCATTCATAAGCTACTGATTTTATCCTTTTTGTAGATTGTAATTGGTAAAAATCATTGCAAGTACCTGATTTTGCTTCAGTGAATTGTTGAGAACAAAAGTGGTTATATGTAAGTGCTTTGAAATATACAATGTGTTACATAAATGGAAGAAACATTTTGTAAATACATTTAGAAAATTCTTGGAAGTACTATTATTTATTCATTTTTTATTGAAGCATAATTGATTGTACATATCTGTGGGGTGTCTCATTGAATACCAACATCTGTGGCAATATGTGATGCTCAAAACAGAATAATAAGTATATTCCACATTACATGATGTAATAATTTTTGGTGGCCCTTGACCGATTTCTCACTACCCCCTGCTTGCTATCCCCCTTTCCCACCTCTAGTAACCTCAGTTCTGTGCTCTCTTTTTGAAAGTGCAACATATTATTTTGATCATTCTTTCTTTCCTTCTTTCTTTTTTCTATTTATTTATTAATTTGTTTGGTTGGGTTTTTTAGCTCCCACTGAGTGAGGAAATGCAGTATTTATCTTTCTAGCTTATTTCACTTAACATAATTTTCTCTAAGTTCATCCATATTGCTGCAAATGACAGAATTTCTTTTTTTATGGAAGAGTAGTGTTCCATTGTGTATATATACCACATTTTCCTTATTCAGCCAACTGACGGTGGACATTTAGGTTGGTTCCAACTCTTGGCTATTATAAATAGAGTTGCAATAAACATGGGAATGCAGGTATCCCTTTGACATGACTATTTCAATTCCTATGTGCATATACCTAGCAGTGGGATTATTGTATCATTTGGTAGTTCTATCTATAGTTGTTTGAGGAATCTCCATACTGTTTTCCATAATGGTTGCACCAATTTACAGTCCCACCAAGAGTGTAGGAGGGTTCCTCTTTTTCTGCATTCTTGCCTGCATTTGTTATTCTCTGTCTTTATGATAATAGCCAGTATAACTGGGGTGAGATATCTTCATGTTGTTTTGAATTGCATTTCCCTGATGCTGAGTGATGCTGAACATTTTTTCATAAATCTGTTGGCCATTTGTGTATCTTCCTTTGAGAAATGCCTATTCAGCTCCTTTGACCATTTTTTAATAGGGTTACAAGTTTTTTTTACAGTTAAATTGCGTTCCTTGTGTATTCTGAATATTAATCCCTTATCAGATACACAGTCTGCAAATATTTTCTCCCACTCTGTAGGTTGTCTTTTTGCTCTGTTAATTGTTTCTTTTGCTGTGCACAACTTTTTGTTTTCATATAATCCCATTTGTTTATATTTCACTTTGTTGCCTGTGCTTTCAGGGTCATACTCATAGAGTCTTTTCCCAGTCCAGCTTCCTGAAGTGTTCCCTTATATTTTCTTTTAGTAGTTTTGTCTTATACTTAAGACTTTAAACTATTTTGAGTTGATTTTGTTATATGGGGAGAGGTATAGGTCTAGTTTCATTTCTCCATATATGGATGTCCAGTTTCCCCAACACCATTTATTGAAGAGGCAGTCTCTTTCCCAATGTATGTTCTTATAGCCTTGGTCAAATATGACCTCACTGTAAGTATGTGGGTTGATTTCTGGGTTCTCTATTCTGTTCCATTGGTCAGAATTTCCATTTTGATACCAGTACCATGCTATTTCGGTTACTATAGCTTTCTAGTATGATTTTAAGTCAAGTAATGTTATGCCTCCAGTTATTTTTGTTGTTGTTCAGGATTTCTTTGACTATTCTGGTTCTTTCATGTTCCATATGAATGCTCGAATTGTCTCTTCTATTACTGTGAAGAATGTTATTGGTATTTTAATGGGAATTGCATTGAATCTGTAGATCACTTTGGTAGTATGGACATTTTCACAATGTTGATTCTTCCAATCCAAGAGCATGAGATGTTGTTCCATCTCTTTGTGTCCTCTTTAATTTCTTTCAATAGTGATTTTTAGTTCTCATATTAGAGATCTTTTGCCTCATTGATCAAATTTATTCCTGGGTATTTTATTTTTCTGGTGACTATTGTAAATAGGCTTGCTTTCTTGATTTCTTTTTCTGCTAGTTCGTTATTTGAGTATAAAAATACTGCTGATTTTTGAGTGTTTACTTTGTATCCTGTGACTTTACTGGAATTGTTTATCAGCATAAGAGTTTTGTTGTAGAGTATTTGTTTTCTTCTATATATAGGATCATGTCATCTGCCAACAGGGACACTCTGACTTCTCCAATCTGGATGCCCTTTATTTCTTTATCTTGCCTGATTGCTCTGGTGAGTACTTCCAATACTATGTTAAATGACAGTGGTGGAAGTGGGCATTCTTGTCTTGTTCCCGTCCTTAAGGGAAAAGCTGGAAACTTTTCATTCAGAATGATACTGGCACTGGGTTTATTGCACACAGCTTCTGTGTTGAGATGCTTTCCTTCTATACCTAATTTACTGATAGTCTTTGTAATGAGGGGATGTTAAATTTTGTCAAATGTTTTTCTGCATCTATTGAGATAATCATGTGGTTTTTGTCCTTGATTTTGTTGATATGGTGTATTACATTAACATACATTGAACCAGCCTTGCATCCCTGGGGTGCATCTCACTTGGCCAAAGTGTATAACTTTTTCGATGTGTTGCTCTATTCTGTTTGCTAATATTTTGTTGAGGATTTTTGCATCTAGATTCATCAAAGATATTTAGTCTGTAGTTTTCTTTTTGTTGTGTTTTTGTCTGGTTTTGGTATCATGGTGATGCTGGCTTCATAGAATAAGTTGGGCAGAATGGCCTTTGTTTTAATTTTTTGGAATAGTTTGAAGAGAATCGATATCAATTCCTCCTTAAAGATTTGGTAGAATTCAGCAGCAAAGCCAACCAGTTCTGAACTTTTATTTGTTAGGAGACTGCTGATTACTGCTTCAATCTCATTGCCTGTTGTTGGTGTGTTCAGTCCTGGTAGTTTATATGTGTCCAAAAATTTATCCACTTCCTCCAGGTTTTTAAATTTGTTGGTGTATAATTGTAAATAATAGTCCATAAAGATTCTTTATATTCATGTGGTGTCAGTTATAATGCATCCTCTGATTTTTGTTGTTTGGGTATTCTCTCTTATTTTTTATTTAGCCTGGCTAATGCTTTGTCCATTTTGCTTATTTTTACAAAAAAAAAAATTAATTTCATTGATATTTTGTATCATTTTGGGTGTTTCTATTTCATTTAGTACTGCTCTGATCTTATTTCTTTTTGTTTACTAATTTTGGGATTGGATTGTTCTTGTTTTTCAAGTTTATTGAGGTATAGCATTAGGTTGCTTATTTGAAATCTTTCTCTTTTTTTATGTAACCATTTATTACAATAAACTTCTTCCTCAGTACTGCTTTTGCTGTATCCCACAGGTTTTGGTATGATGTGTCTTCGTTTTCAGTAGTTTAAAGAATTTTTTGTTTTCATGTTTAATTCCTTCTTGGACCCATAGGTCATTCAGGATCATGTTGTTTAATTTCTATGTATTTGTATAATTTCCAGAGTTTTGTTGGTTATTGTTTTCTAGTTTAATCCATTGTGGTCTGAGAAGATACTTGAAATGATATTGATTTTTAAAAAAATTCATTAAGGTGCCGGCCCGGTGGCGCACTGCTATAGTGCGCCACTTGGGAGGCGCGGCGGCGCTCCCACCGAGGGTTCGGATCCCACATACAGACCGGTTCCCGCTCACTGGCTGAGCGAGGAGCAGGAGCAGCACCGAGGGTTGCGATCCCGTTGCCGGTCCCGGTCCGGTACGGGGGCGACACTGAGGGTTGCGATCCATTGCCGGACACGGAAAAAGACAAAAAAAAAATTCATTAAGACTTGATTTGTGACCTAACATGTGGTCTGTCTTGAAGAATGTTCCATGTACTGATGAGAAGAATTTATATTCTTTAGTTATTGGGTGAAAAGTTCTGTAGATCTCTTCCATGTTCCATAGGTCTGAAGTTTAGTTTAAATCCTGTGTTTCTCTCTTGATTTGTTGCCTAGGTGATCTGTCCAATATTGAAAGAGGTGTGTTCAGGTACCCAACTATTATTATATTGGGATCTCTCTCTTTCTTTAGGTATAACAATAATTACTTTATATATCTGGGTGTTCCAGTGTTGTGTGCATATATGTTGATAGTTGTTACATCTTCTTGCTGGGTAGATACCTTAATCATTTTATAATTATGTTCTTTTTCTCCTTTTATGGTTTTTGGTTTAAAGTCTCTTTTATCCAATATAGGAACAACTACTTCTGCTCATTTTTGGTTTCCATTTGCATCATATATCCTTTTCCATCCCCTCACTTTTAGTTTGTGTGAGTCTTGTAAACTGCTTAAAATTGGGTCTTGTTTTTTAGTCAAATCAGCCAGTCTGTGTCTTTTGATTGAGTAATTTAATCCATTTACATTTAGGGTTGTTATTGAAAGGTATTGTCTTACTTCTGACATTTAATTGCTTTTCTTATGCTTGATTTAAATATGTTCTGTTCTTCTTTTCTCCTTTTATTGCTTGTCCTCAGTGTCCATTGGCTTTTTGAGATGGTATAGCACAGTAAAGTTTCTTTCTCCTTCTTGTTTGCATATTTTCTCTACCATTTGTGTTTGGTCTTTCTCTGTATTTATGGTGGTGATTATTGTTTCTGGGTTCCAGGTACAGGACTCCCTTAAAGATTTCTTATAGAGGGGGTCTTGTGATGGTGAACTTCTACAGTTTTTGTTTATCTGGGAAATACACTATTCCCTCTTCATTTCTGAAGAGTAACCTTGCTGGGTATAGTATTCTTGTCTGGCAGATGTTTTGTTTTAGTAGTTTAAATGTATCATCCCATTCTCTTCTGGCCTGTAGGGTTTCTGCTGAGAAGTCTGCTGTTAGTTTGATGGGGACTCCCTTATAGGTGACTGGATGCTTTGCTCTTGCTATTTTTAGGATTCTCTCTTTGTCTTTGAGTATTGACAGTTTGACTATGATGTGTCACAGCAGGACCTTTTTGGATTGAATCTGTTTGGGGATCTTTGAGCCCCTTGGATCTGGAAGTCCATATTTCTATCTATACCTGGGAAGTTTTCTACTATTATTTCATTGAATCTGTATTCAATGCCTTGTCCATTCTCCTTCCCTTCTGGAACATGTATGATTTGGATGTTTATGCACTTAATGTTGTCTGTTAGCTCTCTTAGGGTTTCTTTCTTTATTTTTTTAAATTCTTTTTTCTTTTTTATATGCTTGGATTACTTTGCTTCTTTTATTACTCTAGGGTGGCTTTTGAGGAGAGAGACTCCCTCCTCTAGATTCGTTGTATATTGCCCATTGGTTGACATGTTTTAGTTTTGGTTTCAGGTAGACCCAGTTGTTTCAGTAGTTCTTGGTAGACTCGGTAGTTTAGGCGGGTGCCAGCAGCTATGCCTGTGGCTGGGGCTGGGGCCACATGTATGTCTGGACCTGTGTGGGCAGGTAGGGGACAGGTGGGTAGCTGGGCAGCTGGGGCCATGTGGACAGCTGGATGGCTGGACCCACATGTGTGGATGAGGCTGCATGGGTATCTGTGATAGCTGAGACCAAAAGGGTGACTGGATGTCTGGAGCTGTGCAGGTAGCTATGGAAGCTGGGGCTGCATGGGCAGCTGCATGGCTGAGTCCACATAGGACGGTGGATATGTGTGTGTGGCTGGGCAGCTGGGACTGCATGTGTGGCAGGATGGCTGGGATGATGGAGGGTGTGGGAGGCTGCTCTGGCAGCCAGACAATTGGGGTCTTGTTGGGGCTAAGGCCATGCAGATGGCTAGAAGGCTGGAGTCGCACAGGTGTCTGGTGCCATGTGTGATGACACATACCCCAATAGGGAGAGATTTGACATTTGGAAGCTGTAACTGTAAGTAATTAGCCTCTGCTGTTCCTGTGTGTGCTGGGTTGGCTATTCTGTATGTTTTCTAAGAGGCTGTGTGAAGCCTATTCTCAAGGACTGAGTGGTTTCTTGTATCTCCAGAGTTTGGTGGGCAATCCTGACCTAAGACAACAACTGTTGGTTAGGTATAATGAATATTGTCTTAGACAAATGATCTTCAACATATTTATTTAAAATCTTCCATTTTAAATTCTATCAAACTATTGAGATTCCACAAGATGATGAAAAAAAGCAGAATATTCATGTATTAGTTTCCCAGGACTACCATAACATATTTCCACAAACTGGGTTATGTAAAGCAACCAAAATTTGCCTCACAGTTATACATGTGAGGAGTCAGCTATCAAGGTGTCAACAAGGCCACAAACTCTCTTGAGTCTCTAGGAAAGGATCCTTCCTTGTTTCTTCCTGTTTTCTGGTGGTTATGAACAATCCTTGACATTCCTTGGATTGTACACACATCACTCCAATCTTTGTCTCCTTCTTCACTTGGCATTTTCCTCCATGTATGTGTCTGTGTCCAAATATGTTTCTTCTTATAAGGACATAGTCATTGTATTAAGGCCCATCATAATCCAGAGTGACCTCATCTTAACTTGATTACATGTGCAAATACCCTATTTCTAATAAGATCAGATTCAAAGGTACCACAGGTTAGGACTTGAAGATATCTTTTGCAGGCACCAATTCAACCTACAGAAATTCATTACACAATAAACTTCAGCCACAACTGCATTTAATTTTGTTCTTGTCATTAATTTCTCGGTGCATTTATTCATCCAAAAATGTTTATTAAGCTGGATGTTTTTCTACATGCTCAGAATAAAATAGCAAATAAAACACATTGCCCTTACCTTCATGGAGCTTAGATTCTAATGAGGGTAGATAGGAAATATAAACAAATAAATGTAGAATTTGTTAGATGGTAATAAATATTTCAGAAAACAATAAAGCAGGATAAAATTCAGGGCCTCCCAGGTAGGGACTGGTATTTGATGTAAGGTGTTTAAAGAAGGCCCTACCAATACTATGACACTCTCTAAATGAAGTAAGAAATCATTAATGGGTTTTGGGCAGAGGAATGACAAGATTAAAATTATGTTTAAAAGGATAATCAGGCTTATTGGTTAATTTCTGGGTTCCCTATTCTGTTCCATTGATCTGTGTGTCTGTTTTTATGACAGTACCATGCTGTTTTGGTTATTATAGCTTTGTAATATAGTTTAAAGTTAGGTAGTATTATGCCACCAGCTTTATTTATTTATTTATTTTTTTTGCTCAGGATTGCTTTGGCTATGCATTGTCCTTTGTTGTTACATATAAATGTTTGGATAGCTTTTTCCATCTCAGAGAAAAATGTCTACAGCCATCTGGTCTTTGACAAAGGCAGCAAGTCTTCACACTTTTCAACAAAAGGTGCTGGGAAAACTGGATAATCATATGTAGGAGAATGAAACTAGACCTGTATCTTTCACCATATACCAAAACCAACTCAAAATTGATTAAAGAATTAAATATACACCCTGAAACAATAAAACTCCTTAAAGAAAACATAGGGGAAACACTCCAGGAAGTAGGAGTGGGTACAGAATTCACGAATAGGACCCAAAAAGCACAGGCAACTAAAGGTAAAATAAACAAATGGGATTATATTAAACTAAAAAGCTTCTGCACAGGAATAGAAACAATCAACAAATTAAAAAAACAACCAACAGAGTGGGAGACAGTATTTGCTAAATATACATCTGACAAAGGATTAATACCCAGAATATACAAGGAACTCAAACAACTTTACAACAAAAAAAGAAATAACCCAACTAAAAAATGGGCAAAGGAACTGAACAGAAATTTCTCAAAGGAAGATATATGAATGGCCAACAGACACGTGAAAAAGTGCTCACTATCACTCAACATCCAGTAAATGCAAATCAAAACCACACTGAAATACCATCTCACTCCAGTTAGGATAGCTAACATCCAAAAGACTGAGAACAATAAGTACTGGAGAGGTTGCGGAGAGAAAGGAACTCTCATCCACTGTTGGTGGGGCTGCAAAATGGCACAGCCTTTAGGGAAAATGATATGGAGGTTCCTCAAACAATTACAGATAGATATACCATATGATCCAGCTATCCCACTGCTCGGAATATACCTAGAGGAATGGAAATCATCATGCCAAAGTGATACCTATACTCCAATGTTTATTGCAGTTCTATATACAGTAGCCAAGAGCTGGAACCAGCCCAAATGTCCATCATCTGATGAGTGGATAAGGAAACTGTGGTGCATCTACACAATGGAATACTACTATGCTATAAAAAGAACAAAATACTACCATTTGCAACAACATGAATGAACTTCGAGAAAATTATATTAAGTGAACAAGTCAGGCACAGAAAGAGAAATACCACATGTTCTCACTTATTTGTGGGAGCTAAAAATTATTTTAAAATAAACACAAAAAACAAATAAAGGGTGGGGGGAAGAAGATAGAATAACCACAAAAATTCCTTGAACTATTTAAGCCAAGTGCACAGATATGGTGTTGGGGGGGAGGGGAGGAGATGGAGAGGAACGGGTATAGGGGCCTGAAAATCAAGTGCAATGTATTTTGAGAAGTAAAATTAAATTAAATTAAATTATTTTTAAAAAAGGATAATCAGGCTTTTGTGACCACAGGTTAGAAGAGGATGTTGGAATAGTGTAAAAAAAAAAAAGTACACTATCCTACCATGGAAGTGGGAAGAGCAGGTAGGAAATTACAGGAATTGAATATGTAAAATATGATTGTGGCTTTGGATGAGCTAGTACTATTGGAGGTGATGAGAAGTGGTGTGATGCTGGCTATGTTTGAAAGATTGCACCAGAAGTATTTCCTGATGGAAAGGATGGCTACAAGATTTTTGACCTGGACAACTCAAAGTATGAAGCTGCCACTTACTAAAATGGCAAGACCGCAGGAGTTAAAGTATGTCTATGCGTCAGAGTGTGTGTGTGTGTGTGTGTGTGTGTGTGTGTGTGTGTGTGTGTGTAAGAAGAAGTTATGCAGGCCATCGATTTTTTGCATTCTACTTTTAAGATGAGTACTGGAAATCCAAATGGAGATATTGAATACAGAGTTGGAATACAAATCTAGAGTTTACGCCAAAGGTGAGAGCTAGAGATTAAATTTTAAGTCTCAGCAAAATTAAATAGTATTTTAATCTGTAAAACTAGATTTAAAAAATGCATTCCCTTTTAGATAATCTGATAAGCTCTATCTGTATACAAAGTTACATCGGGTTTGGTTATCATAATACTTAGGTTATTTCTTTCTCTTAACCCTGAAATATTTTTTCAATAAATAGGACTTAATGCTCCAGAGTTATTTACTAAAGCTGACTGTGTGGGGTAGAGGAAAGCATATTTTATAGAAGGTTTTAAAACAGACTAGCTGGCTGACTTTGGATGATTGATTATACCCAGTTAAGCAATTTCATGAACTAGCTAACATATTGGGTCCTAACCCACCCTTGTTATTCTAGTCACTAATTTTCTTCTAATTTGAATTTTGAAGGACACACATTCTTTTTTCCTCCTCTGTATTGTCAGGACATTTGCCAACCCAAAGTGGGCTATCAAGTTTCTTATCCACCTTTTTTGGGTGATCATTTTCAGACAGAGTTATGATGTTAAATAGTATGACACTTCGTTCCACACTAACATTTCTAGTATAATTCAAAATGTGTTTCTTACTATTCATTTGTACGTCTTCCTCACCTTATTCTCAATGCTGAATTCCTTGTCTGACCTTCTTTTTTTAATTAAATACATTTGAATGTTATTCATGATTCTCTTTACCAAGACCAAATTCTTAGTGGCCTTCTCCATGAACTCTCTCGTGATAAGTAAAGAATAGAAGTGCTAACCCAATTCCCATAGCCCAGTATGTTTTCTTGATAGTTCAATGATTTTTAAGGACAACATTTACTACCTTTTCCTTAATAAAAAGAACAGTTAATGAGATTTCTTCAGTCTTGAATTTTAATAATGTAGGCATTTTTGAAAAATGCTAACAGAATGGATAACTGTTATCACTACAAAAATGGTAACTCTATGAGGTAACGCATATACTAATTAGCTGGATTTAGTCATTTCTTAACACACACACACATATATATATACACTTCAAAACATCATGTTGTTTTGAATATAATATATACATACAATTTTATCTTTCAACTTAAAAAATGATAATAAAAAGGTACACACGCCCTTAGTAGATCTACTTAACTCTGAAAAAAAACTTAAAATATAAGAACTTTTGCGGTATTGATCATCTTTAATAAGGTGCCTGATTATCATGAAATTTTACTTTTAGCCTTCAACTATGCTTAATAAAATACATGATGCAAAAAAAGTCCGGCTTTCTTTAAATAAAATAAATTACTTAGTTTCCAGGCCTCAATCTTTATATAATTTATCAGTAAATCACTCAGTTGCAAATGGAATTTAGAAATTGTTAACAAAATGTGATCATCTGGCTCTGAGCTGTGTTGATATTTAGGATAACATTTCCTATCAAATTTATATTCAAATAGGAAAAATCTCATCACATTAAAGTATTATTTACATATTCATATACTCCCTCCTTCAGGCAAAGACTCCAGTCTTTCTTTACAGATGGATCTAGCAATAAAACATAAAAAACAAACACAGGAAAAAAGATTTGAAGTATCACATAGGAATTAGTAACATGCATCATTTCTTTTTACTTCTCAAAAAGTCCTACGTATTGTATCTTCAGGAAAGTTCTTGGAACCTAATAATTCAGAATAAATGTGAAATCACAAAATAATTATAAATTAAGAATAACAATAGGAGTAAAATTACCACATCTATTTTTTTTTGCCTCAGAATTTTTAAACATTAAATAAGTCTAAACATCTTTGGTTTGTCTTCTATGCATAATGCTTAATAATTACTAAAATGCCATCAAATGCTGTCAGAAAAATGATATCACTATGGCTACATTAAAGATTTCTCATTCTTGTTCTATTAAGTGACATGTTTCCCATTACCTCAGAGCCCCTGTTATTAATAGCGCCTCTTGTTAGTCATCAAGATAAAAGGCATACTTCAAAAGAGGCCTCCTCTAAGAATGTAAGATGAAAAACATGGAAAAACTGTAAATAAAAAGGAGAGGAGGATAAAGATAGAAGTTGGGTACATAATGATGACTGGAAACGGGAAGAGAGAAAAATAATAGAAAGGCTAAACAACAGCAAAAATATCTTGAACTTGAGATTAAAGCTTTGTCAGCTCACTCTCCATCCCAGTAATATATGCCACCCAAATCCACAGCATATAATTTTCTTAAAGCCTTAATCCTAGTCTCGCTAGGAGAAAACATTTCTTTTTCTAGGTATTTGTTTTGCTTTTATCTCCCTCTCACAAGCATCTAATGTGCTTATTATGCTTATAGATCTCTGCTAAACTTAGCCATGTTATGTAACAGAAAGCAGAATGCCATTCTTTTACAGGATCTAATTGCATTTCTAAGACATTTTGATTTTTATGAGCTTCAGAACATTTTTTGGTAGCTGATTTTTGCAACATCATATGAAAAGACTTTTAAATAGTGCAGCAGTGTGTTTGTACTAATCACTGCTGGAGGCTGCTATTTGTTGGGAGGCAGTGGGTCTTATGCCCAGTATCTGCTATTTGTACCTGCTGTCTTGTCTTGACCCTAGGGATGATTTCTGACTCAGGGTCCATAAGAATCTACTGAGCTAAGGTTATTTTAATTCTTTAAAATGCACTGTTATAAAAGTTAAATTGTGCTAAAAGGCTTACATTATAACAAAAAGCACACCCCCCGCCCTCTTGTCCTGATTCTGCTAGCCAGGGACAATGACTTTCAACTCTTTTAGGTCTGATATCTAGTATTTAATTCCATATTCCTTAGTATGTGTAGACTGCTATTCCTTAATTCATTAATTTAAAAATGACTTGTTTCTTATAATGCATATGAGGACTTTATCTTTTCACACCTCTTTATTCCTCACCCATTCTCCAAATGAAGTTCTATTCAAATTTTGTACACACTGCTGTGGATTGAATGTCCCCCCCATAACTCACTGAAGCTTGATCCCCATTGTAACAGTTTAAGAGGGTGGGAAATCAGACTATGGCAGTGTTGAAGATGGGGCCTTTAAGAAGATCATGACAACTATGCCCTCATAAATGGATTAATTCATTCGTGTAGTAATGGTTTAATGGGTTGTCATGGGAGTGGCACTTGTGTCTTTATAAGGAGAGCAGTGAGCACATTAAAGAGTTCTTGTATCCTTGACATGTGATACCTTGTGTTGCTGTAGAGAGTCACCACCAAGAAGAAGGTTCTCATCATATGTGCCACCTGGACTTTGGACCATACAGCCACTGAAACTGTAAGAAATAAATTTCCATTTCTTCATAAATTATCCAGTTTCATGTATTATGTTATAAAAAGCAAAAAAGAAACTAATACACACCCTTTAAAATTTTTTTATTTTGAAAAAATTTTAGATTTATAGAAGAGCTGCAAATATAGTAAAATTTCTGTACTACGGTTTTCATATACTCTTCCCCTAATGTTAATATCTTCCCATAATATTAATATCTTATACAACCATAGTAAAACCTAAGAAATTAACATTGGCACAGTTCTATTAAAGTCTTGAGCTTACTCTGATTTTACCAGTTTCCCCACTAATCTCCTTTTTCTGTTCCAGGATCCACTTTAGGATACCACATTGCCTTTACTTGTCACATGGCCTGAATCTCCTCTGGTCTGAGACATTTTCTTTGGTTTCCTTGTTTTTCATGACCTTAACACTTTTGGAGAATACTGGTCAAGTGTCTTATAGAATGTCCCTCGACTTATATTTGTCCGATGCTCTCTCTCACTTTTAGTGAGGTAATGAATTTTTCCACAGTGACGAGTTGCCCTTCTCATCACATCATTAAGAGGGATGACACAACATGACTTATTACTGGTGATGTTAACTTTGATCACTTAGTTATGATGATGTCGTCCAGGTTTCTGCACCATAAGGTTATGTTATTTTTCTTTTCCATATTCTATTAGAAGTCAATCACTAAATTCAGCCTATACTCAGATGGGGAATTAAGTGCCACCTCCTGGAAGAGGTCTATCAAATCATTTATGGACATATGTTAAAATCACAACAATTAATATGTATTTGGGGGAAGATACTTTGAAGCAATGCAAATATCCCATTTCTCTATAAAGTTTCCTCCTCTAATGTTAGCATTCACCAGAGACTATGGCAATTATTACTGTCATACCAATGGTGATTTTTTATTTTCCTCACTCTCTGTATTTCTTTTTTTGAATTCTTCTGTAAGGAAGATTTGCACCTTCTATCTCATTTATTTATGTATGGGCTCATTTATTTATAGCTGTGTGGACTCGTGGAGGTTTATATTTTGGGTTCTAAACAAATACTAATTTTCTAACCAGTATTAATTTAGTTGCTCAAATTATTACAGCTTTTGCCATTGAGAAAGCTTTCAGGTTGGCTCCCGTGTCCTTTTAACATGTCCTCATATTTTTGGTTTTTGGTACTTCTTTACCTTCTGGCACTAAAACATGCTGGAGGTATAGCTTGTATTTACCTTGCTCCAACTCTAGAATCAGCCTTTTCTTCAAGGAGCTCTGGTTTCTTTTACTAGAATGTAGTATTTAGAGACCTGGATCTGATCTCTGGGTGTGTTCATTGTTACTGGATATCACTGCTTATTGTCTCTGTCAGTATCAACAGATAGGAACCATATGTATGTGTATGAACTCATGTATAATTATTTCTGTATCTATATATTTGCATATATATTAAAATAAACCTTAAGTTTTTGGTAACATCTCCACATCTAACCTAGCACTACAGAATTCACTGTAATCTTTTCCCCTTGCTTATTTGTAGTGTTTTTTCTCTAGCAATGAGAAATCTGGCTGTTACTATCTAACATCTACAATTTATATACTTATTTGTTCAACACTATATATATAGTTTCAGAAACTCTAACTTGTACTCCTGTTGTGTACTCTTTAAATTTTTTTTCAACAACTCTAACCAATATTTCTTAGCAGGATTCTTTGCACAGTTGAACCTATATGATAGTCTGTTTTCATATTTTCCCTGAGTCATCCCTCCTATAGCCTTTTGTCCTTCTGTTCCTTTGTAAAACAGGATCCCTTGTTAATAGGTAAAGAAGTTTCCCTAATACCTTTATCTAAAAGGGGTGTGCTATGGACTAAACATGTCCTCCAAAATTTAAGCATTGGAAACTTAATCCCCAATGCAACAACGTTGGGAGGTGGGACCTTTTGGGAGGTGTTTAGTTCACAGGGCTCCACTCTCATGAATAGATTAATGCCATTATATAATAGCTTGATGGAGGGAGATTGGCCCCTTTTTCCCTTCCACCTTCTGCTATGTGAGGATACAACCTTCCTCCCCTCACAAAGATGCAGAAATCAAGGTGCCATCTTGGAAACAGAGAGATGCTCTCACCAGACACCAAACCTGCCAATGTCTTGATCTTGGACTACCCAGCCTCTATAACTATGAGAAAATGAATTTCTGTTCTCTATAAATTATCCAGTCTCAGGAATTTTGTTATAACAGCAAAGATGGTCTAAAATAGGGTGTTTAACATGTAAATTATTTGGAAGTTTGCATGTCCAAAAATGTTTTTATTTTACATCCATGGAATTTTCATGGTTGAGTTTAAGGGAAGTTCCCTGCTTTTCTTAATCTTAAGATCAGCCCTGAATAGATTTGACCACCTCCTGTCATATCTCCATATTTTTATTCATTGGCCCTTACTTGTTATACTGGAACTCTAAAAAGCCAATCTGAAAGTTAGAAAATTTGGAAGATCAAAGCTCCTTAATATTTTACATTAAAAAAGTAGTGTGTCCCCTTTCCTCAAAAAAAATGTTTATAAAAATTTCCAACACTTTAAATTAGTTGAAGTTTTGTATCCCAGTATTGCTTTTTGTGCATTAAAATCAACAAATATTTATTGAATAACTGCAATAAACTCAGGAAGTAAGGAAAATGTGAAAAAAAGTATAAGACATCTTCTAACTTAAAGGATCCTATAATTTCCTTGAAGATTATGTGCACAGATTTTTAAAAAGAGAGACTCATAGACAATGTTTTACCCAAAGTCAATTTTAAGATATAGGCATTCAAGGCTGCCAGGGCTCAAGGAATGCAATTTATAAACAATAACTATTTTCCCGTTTACTCAACCTTAACTGAAACTTTCCCAGATTCAGCGGACTTAATAACTTGTCTAATAAGGAGACGTCAGTGGCTTTGTACATGCAGTCTAATTTAAAATTATATGTTAATATGTGCATATGTGTGTTAATACAGCCAAAATTCCTATATCTGAAGATCTTTTTTTTTTTAATTCAGTAGAAACAGTTGATTCAAAATCATACATATAAAGATCGGTTTCAAACACTTTAACTAACTAAAAAATAAGTTCAAACATAGAACTTGGTATACCTTACAAACCTGCCTTTACAGGGTAGGAGACTGAGGTTCCTCAGCTGGAAGAGAAGGTGTTGCCCAAAACTGAGCAAGCTGCACACTGTATGAAAATCAAGCAGTTACCCACAAATCTAAACATATGGACTGACTGCTCAGATGCCAGGCTGAGTGTTAAAGGCACATAGAGTCTTCTATTTCTTATGCATCCAAAGAGTCTTGTGTTTTATTTATTCAGATTGGGATATAGATTATATTTCCCTTTTGATATGTGTGGAATATACTAAAAAGCATATGTACTCCACAGGGCCTGGTTTTCCAAAGCCTTGCAGTTTCAAATATTGACCTTGCAAGGACAGGAAATTTTTTTCAGGCTATAAGTCTCTGTTACGAGATAAGGATTGTGGCACAGCAGGTTGCTGACTCAAAGACAGACTAGTTACTGATTGTTGTGTAAAGATACTGAGAAATTGCTATAGGAAGGAATGTTTGCTAAGATCAAACTGTTGTTGATAAGACCACTTAATTGTCTACTGGAATGTCATCTGGCTTGTTTCACTGAAAGTTGCCAGCCTATATTGTTAAACTATAACCCCACCTTTGTTCTCTTCCTGTAACTTCCTGGTCTGGAAAATAAATGCAGGAAGAGAACCCCAATTTGGCGTTAATTTCCAAAGGAAGCATGCCTCTAGCTTGAGCGTCCCAAAGGGAGATTAACCACTTCAGGGCCTCTCACTGCTCAGTAGAGATGGGCTTTGAGTAAGCCTTTGCATCTCCATCACCCAGGGGAAGTGGGGTGACAAATCCGTGGGGGGCAAAGCAATGAAAAGCAACAGATATGTATTATTTTGAAGTGATGAAATTAGCATAATACACGAATTTTACGTTCTTTCATTCTCAAGCCCATTTTGCAGGCTTCGAAACTAAGAAGTAACAAAAGAGCTAATGCTCAGCAGCAGCTTTACCATCAGAAAGGATTCACAGAACACTGCCCACTCCAAGGACAGAGCATCCGTTTACAGACCTTAGGTAAATAGGAAAAAAAAAATGTTGCAGACAAGAAGAGAGAAACAGGAGAGACATGTCAGCGATTCCCTTAAAGCTATTTCATCCAGTGTGTAAATCCCTGCTTCTGAGCGAGCTTTGATGACATATGACAATGTGTCTTATGACCTCTATGTTGCCTCCAAATTTACCTATGTACCAATATTGTTGTTTCATGATTGATAGGAAGAAAATTCCTGGAGGACCATCCCATATTAATCATTTCAGTATTTTAATGTAGGTAAAATGGAAGTCAGTCTTTGAACGTATTGCCAGAATCTTTACTCCCCACATCACCCCCGTTGGATGAAGATGAGTCATCCTGAGCATGTCAGCCCCTCACGGGCAGGACAACCATTTTTTCTTGCTTCATAAGAATGTCTTTTAACCTTATTAGGAGAGAAGACTTTGTATTCAACTGGAATGAGTTTAATTTACAATTAATTCTTAGAAATTAATCCATCCACATTTTATTTATTTATCCTAAAATATTTTCTACTAGATAATGAAAAGATATTTTTTGTCCTTCATGAATCACCTCTTTATAATCTGCCTCTCAGCCTCGGAGAAGGCACTCCAAATGAAAGAGGGAGTCTCTCCATTTAATTTGATCCATCAGGTCTTCATCAAAATACTTATTTCCTGATCTTCCCCCACAGAAGGTGACTAAAGGTTAATAAGAACACAGGCGTGAAATAATTAAGGATGAAAATATGTACAATACAATGCAAAAATAATCAGAATAAATAAAGTTTAGTTGACTGTTAGGTTATGATGTCTTGGTACTCACTTCAATCATAAAGTGTGTACATTTTTTTCTTCTCTCTGTTGAAGGATGAAAGAAACCTAATACATACGGTGAAACTATTCCTTACTGACACATCTAGGGAATAATTTACACAAAAAGTGATGAAAACAGTAACTATTTCCTCCAAAGTTTTAGTATACTTTACCTTTGGACAATGTAATAGATAATGCTTTGCAATGATTTTAATTATATTTATTTTTTATTTCAATTTTTTATTTTAAAGTAATTTATTTTTAATTGAAACATACTGATCATGTATATTTACGGGTACAGAGTTATATTTCCGTATATGTATGCAATGTGTGATGGTCAAATCAAAGTAGTTAGCATATTCATTATCACAAAAATTTACCATTTCTTTGTGATGAGAACATTTGAACTCGTCTCTTCTAGCCATTTGAGAACATAAATTATTGTTAATTATAGATGCCTAGCACTACTGTACACCTCTAGAACTTATTTTTCCTATTTAGCTGTAATTTTATGCTCATTAACCAAACTTTCCCTGTCCACCTTCCCTCACCCCTTCCCAGCCTCTAGTAACCACAATTCTACTTTCTATTTCTCAAAGTTCAACATACACACACACGAGTGAGAACATGTGGTATTTACTCTTCTGTGAATTACTTATTTCACTTAACATAATGACTTCCAGGCTCATTCATGTTTCCACAAATGATAGAATTTCAGTCTTTTTCATGGCTCAGTAGCATTCCATTGTGTGTGTGTGTGTGTGTGTGTGTGTGTGTGTGTGTGTGTACATTAATACCACATTTTCTTTATCCATTGAATGTTTTGTTTTTATTTTTGTTTTTCACTAGATTGGTCTATCAGATCAAGAAATCAAATAATGGTCAAAACAAACTAGCAATTTACTTCCTTTCTCACAAATAAATCTAGAGTGTGCAGGGCAGCCTCATGAAATGCTCAGGAACTCAGAATCCTATCTTGCTTATACCATTATCTTCTGCTTGTCACTTCTGCTTTCTGATTCTCCACGTGGCTGCTCAAACTCCCTCCTTCTGCACCATACTGCATTCTAACCAGCAAGAAAGAAGGCAGCTAAAATGGGCATGACTCCTCCCTTTAAAAATATCCCTGGAAATTATTAACAACATTTTCAATTAGTCCTATTGTTCCAAATGTATTAATCTCTAACTACAAAGTAGTTTGGGTATTTTAGTTCTAGCTGTGGTCCAGGTAAAAAACAGGCATTGCTACTATCAGGGAGGAAAAAGAGAACAGATATTGGGGACAACTTGTGCTAATCTAAAGCTACTTGGGTATGAAGAGGATATTATGTGGCAAAAAAGAATGTTTTATGTAGATTTTATCATTGTTATAAGAAAAAATTTAGGTGACTACGTACCTTGTGTTTCAGTCTATGAGGGTAGGGTGTACAAAATTTACAGGAAGTGAGTAGGCAGCAGTACTGCTTTTATCTAAAATTATAAAAATCAATCAATATCTATACATGTTGAGAGAGCCTAACAATTCAATAACCCTGATAAAAATAGATTAAAATCATGTCATACCCCAGCCCCCTTAATTTTCTGCAAATTATAAATACCTGGAGTAGCTTTCCTGCTAATGCCAACCTTGAATGCTGAGAATCTGAAAAAGTAAAACTCAGATAAAATTCAGATATAAGGTGGATATACCTAAGAACAAAATGATTCTAGTTTTGCACTATTCCTTTTTAAAAAATAACTTATTTTTTAACTGAAACATGATTGATTGTGCATGTCTGTGGGGTACAGAGTTGCATATCAATAACTATGTGTAATATGTGATGCTCGAATCAGGATAATTAGTATATTCAGTATTATCCAGTGCTATAATTTTTCATGGCCATTTACTGATTCCTCTCTTACCACCCTCCCCCTCTTCCTTTCCCACCTCTGGTAACCTCAGTTCTGTTCTCTCCTTTTGAAAGTTCAAAAATTGTTGTGATTGTTTCTTTTTTTTTCTTTCTTTCTTTCTTTCTTTCTTTCTTTCTTTCTTTCTTTCTTTCTTTCTCTCTCTCTCTCTCTCTCTCTCTCTCCCCCCCCCTCTCTCTTTCTTCCTCCCACTTATTAGTGAGTACATGTGGTATTTCCCTTTCTGTGCCTAACAAATTTCACTTAACATAATTTTCTCTAAGTTCATCCATGTCGTTGCGAATGGCAGAATTTCATTATTTTTATGGCAGAGTAGTATTCCACTGTGTACATATACCACATTTTCCTTATCCAGCCAACCCAATGATGGAAATTTAGGTAGGTTCTGACTCTTGGCTATTGTAAATAGAGCTGCAATAAACATGGATGGGCAGGTATCCCTTTGACATGATGATTTCCATTCCTTTGTGTATATACTGAGCAGAAGAATTACTTGATCATAAGGCAGTTCTATCTGTAGTTGTCTGAGGAAGCTCCATGCCATTTTCTGTAATAGCTACACTAATTTACAGTCCCACCAATAGTGTAGGAGAATTCCTTTTTCTTTGCATTCTCACCAGCATTTATTATTCTCTGCCTTTTTGATAATAGCCAGTCTAACTGGGGTGAGATGATATCGTAATGTGGTTTTGATTTGCATTTCCCTGATGCTGAGTGATGTTGAGTATTTTTAAAAGTGTCTGTGGCTATTTGTATATCTACCTTTGAAAAATGTCTATTCAGCCCCTTTGCCCATTTTTTAATCAATTTATTTGTTTTTTTACTGTTGGGTGGTTTCAGTTCCTTGTATAGTCTGGATATTAATCCTTTGTAAAATACACAGTTTACAAATATTTTCTCCCACTCTGTATGTTGTGTTTTCACTCTGTTAATTGTTTCTTTTGCTTTGCAGAAAACTTTTAGTTTGTTATAATCCCATTTGTTTATATTTCTTTTTGTTGCTTGTCTTTGGGGCTCAGATTCATAAAGTCTTTTCCCAGTCCTATTTCCTGTAGTGTTTATCCTATAGTTTCAGGTCTTATATTTAAGTCTTTAATCCATTTTGACTTGATTCTGGTATAAAGTGAGAGGTATAGGTCTAGTTTCATTTTTCTACATGTGGATGTCAAGTTTTCCTAGCACCATTTATTGAAGAGGCAGACTTTTCCCCAATGTATGTTCCTGGTAGCTTTGTCAAAGATCAGTTGGCTGTAAGTATGTGGGTTGATTTCTGGGTTCTCTATTCTGTTCTTTTGGTCTGAGTATCTGTTTTTATGTCAGTACCATGCTGTTTGGGTTACTATAGCTTTGTGGTATAATTTAAAGTCAGGTAGTATAATGCTCCTGTTTTGTTTTTTTTTTTGTTACTGTTGTTGTTATTGTTCAGGACTGCTTTGACTATTCGGGGTCTTTTTTTGTTCCATATGAATGTTAGAACTGTCTCTTCTATTTCTGTGAACAGTGTCATTGGAAATTTGATGGGGATTCCACTGAATCTGTAAATCACTTTGGGTAGTATGAAAATTTTCACAACGTTAATTCTTCTGGTCCAAGAGCATGGAAATTCTTTCCATTTTTTGTGTCCTCTTTAATTTCTCTCAGCAGTGATTTGTTTTTCTCATTGTAGAGATCTTCACCTCCTTGGTTAAATGTATCCTAGATAATTTATTTTTTGGTGACTATTGTAAATGGGTTAGTTTTCTTGGTTTCTTTTTCTGCTAGTTGTTGTAGTATAAAAATGCTACTGATTTTTGCATGTTGAATTTGTATCATGCAACTTTAGTGAAATTTTCTGTCAGCTGTAAGACTATTTGGAGGTCTTAGGCTTCTCTCTCTATAGCATCATGTCATCTACAAATAGGGGAACTTTGACTTTGTCTTTTCTAATCTAGATGCCTTTTATTTCTTTCTCTTGCCTGATTGCTCTGGCTAGTACTTCCAATACTATGTTAAATAGGAGTGGTGAAAGTGGGCAACCTTGTCTTGTTCGCATTCTTAAGGGAAAGCTTTCAGCTTTTCCCCATTCAGGATGATATTGGTGGTGAGTTTCTCATATACACCTTTCACTGTGTTGAGATACTTTCCTTTTATTCCTCATTTGCTGGCAGTCTTTATCATGAAGGGATGCTGAATTTTGTCAAATGCCTTTTCTGTATCTATTGAGATGATAATATCTTTTTTCCTTGATTTTATTGATGTGATACATCACATTTATTGCCTCACATATCTTCAACCATCCTTGAATTCCTGGGATAACTCCTACTTGATCAAAGTGTATAACTTTTTTGATGTGTTCCTGTATTCTGTTTGCTAATATTTTGTTGAGGATTTTTTTTTTTTTTTTTTTTTTTTTGTCTTTTGTCCGTGTCCGGCAACGGATCGCAACCCTCAGTGTTGCCCCCGTACCGGACCGGGGACCGGCAACGGGATCGCAAGCCTCGGTGTTGCTCCCGCGCCTCGCTCAGCCAGTGAGCGGGAGCCGGTCTGTATGTGGGATCCGAACCCTTGGGCGGGAGCGCCGCCGCGCTTCCCAAGCGGCGCACTATCCAGTGCGCCACCGGGCCGGCCCATTTTGTTGAGGATTTTTGTGTCTAGGTTCATCAAAGAGATTGGGTATAGTTTTCTTTTCTTGTTGTATCTTTGTCTGGTTTTGGTATCAGGGTGATGCTGGCCTCATAGAATGATTTGAGCAAGACGGCCTCTGTTTCAATTTTTTGGAATTGTTTGAAGAGAATTGGAATTAATTTCTCTTTAATGTTCGTTAGAATTCAGCAATAAAGCCATCTGGTTCTTTTCTTTGGCTTTTCTTTGTTGGGAGACTGCTTCATTCCTGTTGTTCTTTATTGGTGTGTTTAGGTTTTCTATGCCTCCTTCGCTAAGTCTTGATAGTTTATATGTGTCCAGAAATGTATCCATTTTCTCCAGGTTTTCAAATTTGTTGGCATACAATTGTTTATAATTACCTCTAATATTTCTTTGTAATCCTGTGAAATCTGTTGTAATGTCTCCTATTTCACTTCTGAGTTTTGTTATTTGAGTCTTCTCTCTTCTGTTTTTAGTTATGCTAGCTAATGGTTTGTCCATTTTGTTTATTTTCTCAAAAGCCAACTTTTTTGTTTCATTGATTTTTTGTACGATTTTTTGGGTGTCTGTTCTAAGCTTAATTATTTCTTTTCATCTACTAATTTTGGGATTGTATTGTTCTTATTTTTCTAGTTCTTTGGAGTGTAGCATTAGGTTGTTAATTTGAAATATATTTTTTTGATGTAAGTGTTCATTGCAACAAACTTTCCCCTCAGTACTGCTTTTGCAGTATCCCACAGGTTTTGGTATGGTGTGTCTTTGTTTTCATTCATTTCAAGATATTTTTTTTATTTCATGTTCAATTTTTTCTTGGACCCATAGGTCATTCAGAAGCATGTTGTTTAATTTTCATGTTTGCATAGTTTCCAGAGTTTCACTTGTTATTGATTCCCAATTTTAAACCATTGTGTTCTGAAAAGATACATGAAGAGATTTCAATTTTATAAATTTTGTGAGACTTGATTTGTTACTTAACATATGGTCTATCTGGGAGAATGTTCCATGTGCTGGAACATAAGAATGTGTATTCTGTAGTTGTTGGATGAGATGTTCTGTAGATATCTTCTAAGTCTGATTCATCTAAACTGTAGTTTAAATCCTGTGTTTCTCTGTTGATTTGTTGCTTAGATGACATGTCCAACAATGAGAGAGGGGTGTTCAGGTTCCCAAGTGTTATTATAATCGGGTCTGTCTCTTTCTTTAGTTCTAATAATGTTTGCTTTATACATCTAGGTCCTTGGGTTTGGGGTGCATATATATTTATGATAGTTATGCCTTCTTGCTGGATAGATTCCTTTATCAGTATATAATGTCCTTTGTCTTTATTTTTTTTAGTTTTTGGTTTAAAGTTTATTTTATCCAATGTAAGATTAGCTACTTCCACTCATTTTTGATTCCCATTTGTGTGGTGTATCTTTTTCCATCCCTTCACTATTAGTCTATTTGTGTCTTTACAAGTGAGGTGAGTCTCTTGTGAACACCATAAAGTTGGATCTAGTTTTTCAATCCAGTCATCCAGTCTGTATCTTTTGAGTGGGTAATTTAATCCATTTACATTTAAGGTTGTTATTGAAAGGTATTGTCTTACACCTAACATTCAATTGCTTTTCTTATGGTTGAGTTAAATATCTTTTTGTATCCTTTCTTTCCCATTTATTGTTTGTCTTTTGTGTTCATTAGTTTTTTCTGGTGGTATGGTATATTTTCTTTTTCTTTCTTACTTGCATATTGATTCTACCAGTGTGTTTTGTTCTTTTCTTTGTATTCATGGTGGTGATTATTATTCTTGGTGCTGGGTACAAGACTCCCTTAAGGATTTCTCGTAGAACTGGTCATGTAGTGGTGAACTTCCACAGCTTTCATTTGTCTGGGAAATACACTATTTCCCCTTCATTTCTGAAGGGTAACCTTGCTGGGTATAGTATTCTTGGCTGGTAGGTGTTTACTTTTAGTAGTTTAAATATATCATCCCATTCTCTCTGGCTTGTAGGCTTTCTTCTGGGAAGTCTGCTGTTAGTCTGATAGGGACTCCCTTATAGGTGACTGGATGCTTTTCTTTCGCTGCTTTTAGGATTCTCTCTTCATCTTTGAGTGTTGCCAGTTTGACTACAATGTGTCTCAGAGAGGACCATTTTGGATTGAATCTGTTTGTGGATCTTTGAGCCTCCTAGATCTGGATGCTCATATCTCTATCAATACCTGGGAACATTTCTGCTATTATTTCATTTAATATGTTTTCAATGTCTTTTCCTTTCTCCTTCCCCTCCAGAACACCCATGCCCTGGTTGTTTGCTCACTTAATGTGGTCTCTAGCTCTCTTATATTTTCTTCATTTTTTAAAAAAATTCTTTTTCGGGCCTGCCCGGTGGCACACTCGATAGAGTGCAGTGCTTGGGAGCATGGTGGCACTCCCGCTGAGGGTTGGGATCCCATATAGAGACCGGTCCGCTTGCTGGCTGAGCACGGTGTGGGCGCGACACTGAGGGTTGTGATCCCGTTGCTGGTCGCGGTACGGGCACGACACCGAGGGTTGCGATCCCATTACCGGTCACGACGAAAAGGGAGAAAAAAGGGCCGGCCTGTGCCTCACTCGGTAGAGTGCAGTGCTGATAACACCAAGGCTGCGGGTTCGGATCCTATATAGGGATGGCCAGTTTGCTCAATGGCTGAGCGTGGTGCTGAAAAAGGGAGAAAAAAGGGCCGGCCTGTGCCTCACTCGGTAGAGTGCAGTGCTGATAACACCAAGGCTGCGGGTTCGGATCCTATATAGGGATGGCCAGTTTGCTCAATGGCTGAGCGTGGTGCTGAAAAAGGGAGAAAAAAAATTCTTTTTCTTTTTCTTTTTTTCTGCTTGGGTTATTTCAAAAAGACTGTCTTCAAGATCATAAATGTTTTCTTCTGCTTGCTTGAGCTTGCTGCTTATACTCTTAATTGCAGTTTTTATTTCATTGAATGAGTCTTTCATTGTCAAAGGTTCTGCTACATTCTTTTTTTATGGTATTTATCTCTTTGTAAATTTCCTCCATCATGTCCTTGATTGATTTTCTCATTTCATCGTCTTGTCTAACTGAGTCTTCCTGTTTCTCACTGATACAGGAAGATTTTTACTTGGAATTCCCTTTCAGATATATCAAGGGTTTCCTTTTGTATGGCGCCTAGTATTTGAGAATTATAGTATTCCTTTGGAGTTGTCATTTTTTTTCTTGTTTTTTTTTTTTTTTTTTTTTTTTTTTTTTTTTTTTTTTTTTTTTTTTTTTTTTTTTTTTTTTTTTTTTTTATTTCTAGTATCCCTACATTCATGCCGAGTGATCTGATGGTTGCTTCTTCTATTACTCTGGGGTGGCTTTTAGGAGGAAGACTCTCTCCTGTAGAGTTGTTGTATATTGCCCATTGGTTGGGGTGTTTTAGTTTTGGTTTCACATAGACACAGTAGTTTCAGTAGTTCTGGGTAGACTCAGTTGTTCCAGTTAGAGTTAGTAGTTCTGGGTAGACTCAGTATTTCCAGGTGATACTGGTAGCTATGTTTGTGGCTGAGGCTGTGTGTAAGCTGGGCCCTCACATTTGGGTAGGAGCCTTGTCAGCAGCTGGGGAAGCTGGGGCTGTGCAGGTGGCTGGATGGCTGTACCCAGATGTGCTAGTGAGGCCATGCAGGTGACTGTGGTGGCTGGTACCATGTGGGTTACTGGATGTATGGAGCTGTGTAGATAGCTGGGGCAGCTGGGACTGCTGGGGCAGTTGATAGCTGGGCCCACACAGATGGGTGGGCAGAGCAGGCAGCCGGACAGCAGGGCCCATGTGGACAGGCAGGGCTGTGCAGGTGGCTGGGCAGTTGGTGTCACATGAGCAGGTGGAGCCGCATGTATAGCCAGGTGGTTGGGGCTACAAGGGCGGCTAGATGGCTTTGCCCACATGGGCGGGTGGGGCTGTACAGGCAGCTGGAGAGACAGGCCTAGACCAGTTGGTGAGGCTGCGTTGATGGCCGGGCAGGTGGGGTCATGCGGGCAACCAAGGTAACATAGGCAGCTGGAAGGCTGGAGCCACACAGGTGCCTGGCACCATGTGGGTAACATAGACTATGAGGCGGGGTGCACTGTGCAGAATGAGTTCCTGTGTGGGAAGAAAGGCCAGAGCTCTGGAACTAGACAATGGCACAGGCAACAGCAGTGGCAGTGGGGACAGACTGGGGCAGGAGCAGGAGGAAGGTTACCTTTGGGAAGTGCTCATGGCCAAGCAGATTCTTTATGTCACAAGGGAGAATTCCTTCTGGCTGATCCTGGTTTGGGAGACATGGTGGCAGCTGAAGCCATGTCTCTTTCTCCTCTACACCACCCTGCTCGGCTTTCATGCTCCACAGCGTCTTCACCAGGCTTCCCCTGCCCTCTCATGCTCTCTCACTAATGCTCTCCCCTGTACTTAGCTGTCTTTTCCTTGCTCTGATCCCTTTCTGTGGGAGGATTGTGTGTTAGACAATTCTAGTCTGCCATCTTGCCTTGCCTCCTGCCTTTCTTAAACTATTCTTAAAAGATTAAAAAAGAAATAGAAATGCTTCCAATAAAATAATGTGTTTTTTTGTTTTCTTTTTGTTTGTGAAGATTCTTGGACACCAAACAAGCTTTTCCAAACATTTGAATAATTGAGTGTAGATTAATAAAAACATGTAAGTTCAATGGTATCAAAATGCATGGGCTTAAAAAAAAATAAAGCTGATCCAAATAGATGTGAGATTTGTCTAATATCAAAATGTTTTCTAAAGCCCCCTATGGAAGGTGTGTTGCTGTGCCTCATCTATTCCCTCACGTTTTCCTCCTACCAAATGTTTATGGAGCACCTTTGATTAACCAGACTCTTGTCTAGGAACTGGGGACTGCAGTGAAGGAGACATGGGATTTATAATCCTGCAGGAGGACAGCCCTAAATAAGTAATTAACTGCCATTGTAATTAATTACAAAAGAGACATGTAGGGTGCAAAGAGAGCATATGAAAATATATAACAATGTAAGAGACTTGGGAAAGAAAAAAAAACCTAGAAAACACTGATTAGGAACAGCATGAAGTTGATGAAATGAGTGTATTTACAATCATGAGTTCATTGTAGACTTTTTGTTGAAGCTGAAGAAACCATATGAAAAGTGCAAATGGCAAACTGATGACACTTGCAACAGTGAAAAACTTATGGCTAGTTTTCCCCAGTTTGCATTAATCAAGATTTCTTTATGATTATACTTATAAGAGAAAAATCCAGAAAGTTAGCAAGTGGAGAGACCACAGTCAGAAGAATAATCTCCTCAGACCCTATCCCCCTCCTTGATCAGTAATTACACAATAATATATTTATTTAATTTTTTATTTTTGTAATACTCAAATATAAGTTTCTAAGAAAGTCTCCCAATCATATTTTACTTTGGTAATCAGTGCAGTAAGGAAGAATCACTGCATTGTTTGACAGATAGTTAATCAGGCATCAATCAAAATTACAAACTTGATTCAAAAGTTGAATAATATAGCAATGGTCTTTAAGGAGAGAAGGTGTAGAGAAGAAAAAGCTCTATAGTGTTTCATGGGCTGCTGAGTTCTCAGAGACATAGGCATAGGGATAAAATAAAGCTTTGCATTTACAACAACTTGGCAAAATGTAGCATTTAGTTGAACTTGACCTCAGCCTATTTAAAATAAATGAATAGGATTACAAACTTATTAAAAATGAATTTCATTTCTTTTCTACTTCATACAATCTACTTTTCTTTGTTTCTTTTCCATTCCCCTAAATTATTTGTCATTATTACTTGATTCTAGTATAGTAATAAATCAAGTAATAATGCTATTAATAAGAATATATCTGGGATGGTTTGCCAGCTTTTTCCTCAGAGACTGGAATACTTTGGGCATAAAAGTCAGCTGTAATTATTGATATTGCCCTATTTGACAAATAAATTACTTATATAATGACACAGTGGGAAACAGTGTGTAAGTTGTACCCTGAACATAGAACAGGAGTCTGAGAGGAAGTGGAAGAATTATCAGAGTCATGGAAGGAAATAGAGAGTTGACTCAAGGCCAGAGAATTAGCCATCTATAAACCCAATATCAGACTATGAAAGCCATGTGTTTGAGGTAAGGAGAGAAGTGTGTTATGGATATAGGAGAACAGCCACATAGAGCAATTAATATTTGCTGCAAAGTCCAAGGGGCACCATTCACATGGACTGAGATGTGTGCAGCAGATTCCCTCCACAATCTTTCATGATGTCCTCAAGCATATCAAACTGTTAATGTCAGAGGCAGATCTCTGCTTTGAGATCCACAGAAAGGCAAGAAGGGAGTGCAATGAAACAAGTAAAGCATGTCTTGAGATTTTCAAAAGCACCAAAAACTGTTCTTACAACATAGATTCTAGTGATAAACCAGAGCCAGAGTTTAGGTTGTCCCTCTCAGTCTTATATTCAGTATACAGTCTTTCCTTCATCAGCAAACCTCTTCATAATAGGCAATGGCTCCTACTGGAGAATGCTAGAGAACATAAGTTTGAATCTTTATCAAAAGCTCAGTTATGAGAAGTATAGTTGCAAAAAATTGAAGGACTAAATTCTGCCCATCTACATTACCAGAAATCTGTGCCCTCATCATTTGGCTCTTGAAAGAATATGGTTTTTATTACACAACAATTCAACGTTTAAGGACATCATAAATTGTTTCTGCTACTGTAGAAACTTTTGGAACTGTATAAATAGAAAACTCCCAGGCTCAGATGCACAAAATGCTCTGCTGCTCATGAAAGATCACATTGCATTTATTTTATGGACACTGGGAAACTTAAAGTTCATTACATCCCTCTCTTTGTGTTGGCTTCTGGGAAGCTCAGAGCTACATTTTTTTATTCACCTCTAGCAAATATAGAGGCCAGAGGAAATCCATTTCTACATACTTATCTATCCCACAGATTTACTGATATTTTGTTTTCATTTTTCCTTTGTTCTAACTGCCTCAAGCATGTTTTTTTTAACTTTTTTGTATTGTATTTTTGTAAACTATTTGAAAGCCATCATTGATCAGGACAAAATCTAAATAAATCCATGATTAAAGGGATGTAGGACTTCTCTATAAATGGCCTAAATACAAGAAAGCTCAAACTCAAAAATCATTTCACATCTTAGTAAAGATCACTTTATATCTCCTTTAATGTTAAATGTTTTCTTCCATTTAAAAATGACATAATAATAAATTATACATACATGTACAACTTCAAAACATCACAATTCTAAATGCAAAATACTCTGAAAACTTTCTTTTTTTCTGTCTCACAACTAGTTTGGCACAAAACATAACCTGATTTGACACGACACTAAAGTTCTTGATTTTATCCTAGGAAGTGTGAATACTCTTATCTTTCTCTGAGCAATTGTGTTTGATTCCAGTATGCTATCCCCGGTTCTGTGCTATGGGATACAAGGTAAATGCCCACTCTTTCTTTTATAAAATTGGAAAAATTGTGACTTCCTATTCACATCTGATTGTGGGTGAAGAACAGTGGCTCATAAATGCACAAGATTTTTTATTTGCAAAGTGTCTGAAGATCATTCCTGTCATGTGTGTAAAGCAGTTTGAAGAGGGATGTTGCTTTCTCACCCTCCTCCTATTTTTTTAAGTCCCGATAATTTTTTGATAAGCAAAATAAAGATCTAAAACCTTTTTTAACTTTCAGGGTAAGCTGTTCTTACCTAGTTCTACAGCTTAAAGACTACTTAACTTTCAATACCCATAAAAGCATTACACACTACTTGACTTCTCACTGTGAGATGTGCCCCATTACTTCTATTCTGGTCATGAGATATCTAGCCCAATGCAGCCCAATCAGTCCAGTCAAATATAGACCAAAATGAATTAGCAAGACAATCATAAGCCATGGAGCAGTGCCCCTTTGTGATGAATTAAAAATATTCAACCAGTACTACCTACAATTAGTTTTCTGATTACATTAACTCATTAAAAAATGTAAAGGGACATAATAAAAGTTATTAAATTAGGAATGGGCAACTTCTAGGAAGTTCTGACATGATACTAAAAAGTGCCAAGTTCTGAGTCCTACCATATGGTTGCAATGGTTGGAGTGGTAGAGCATTTAATTGTCATAATGGAGATATAACTTCTATTTTTTTTAAAAAAACTGAAAACTCTTCAAGCAATTATATGTGCCAGGCACTGCATACAGCACTTCACATTTGTCGTCTTGTGTGATCCTTACAGCATACCTGATGTAGTACCATTATTATTTGCACTTCACTGGTAAATAAACAGGCTTAGGAAAGTTATTTAGCTAATAAGTAGGAGAGACTTCTTTCAAGTTCAAGTCACCATGCCCTTTCCAGGGTCATGCTGGATTTATTTACCTTTGCCTCATCATCTTTCAATGAAGGGCTGGGAAGCAGTAGACAGGAAGGGTGGTAGAATTGTGGCCACACAGTTGACTATTGCTCCATCTTTGATAAAGATGTACCATGGACAATCATAGGTTCCTGACCTCTGAAGAACATATTTTGCTATTGTCTTGTCTATCTAAGGAGAGTTTGGAATATAGAACGGATATTGAAAATTTCAATATTTCTTGAAAGAAGAGGAACTAATAGGTATCTGGTATTCCCTAAAGTTGGATCTGGTAAACAGTAAGTGGAATTGGAATGCGTTGGGAAAAGTGCAGTAAATGTGATTTTATATATGCAGGACCACCTATAACCCAGGAACAATACACTATCTCAGATGCGGCAAGTAGGCTCACTTAGCCATCACTCCCAAATCCCACTCCCACATCCCCCTTTACTTTAGACTGGAAAGCAAAGTACTTGGTTTTCTAGTCTCCCTTACAATGAGAGGTACACATGTAACCCAGTTCTGGCTAATTCAAGATTCAGTGGAAGTTAAGTGTTGGGGAGAGCTTTTCTTTCTAAATAAAAAGACAAGCTTCCTAAGCTTAGAGAAAGTCCTTCACCCTCTCAACTTCTTTTTCACTTGAACTTGGATATGATTCCTAAAGGTGTAGTAGGCATGCTGTGACCAAAGGAATCACAGAAAGATTGGCCAGCTGCCACCTTCCTTCACAAACTCCTTTGTGTTTAAACTTTTGGTCAGTTATTCAGTTTCTTGCAGCCCTAGACACTCCTAATAATGTATGTGTCATTTTATCTTTCTTCTTTTCCACAAGCAGGACTATGCTTCGATTGTAGTTTCAGAAGTGTGTGACATTGAAGGTAGTGTCATTTCATGCTCCAACTCCCAGTCCCCAATAAACTTTGTGCAGCCCCTACATTTTAGACACAATAAGCAGTTCCCCTTTCCCCAGACATGTCTGAGCCACCCACTTTTCTGCACCTTTGCTTAATGTTGATGCTTCTTCTGGAAACCTACAAGGGCTTTCTGAACTGTCATCCTCACTGTGAAGTTTCTCTGGTTCTCTCAGGACCCTCAATGCTCTGTTCATATTTCCCTTAAGTCCCCTTAATAGTCAGTTCATACCTTTATTATACCTGTGATTCTTTGTATTGTATCATATATTTATGCATATGTTTCTACCACTAAACTGTGAATTTAGTAAGCATGTCATACATGTGAGACACACAACAGGTACTCAATAAATATTTTGTTGAGTTTTTAAGTTAATTTCTTCCTCCTTTGAACTCCTTTGAAACTTTATATCTCTCTTGGCACATAGTATTTACTTTTCTTATTCCATAACTAAATAATGGGTACTTGGAGGCAAAAATTATGTCATACTTATACGTAAAGTACCCATATTTTAAAGCTAAATTCATACTTAATAAATTGATTTGGATTGTTAATAGCTAATACATTAAGCATATCTTAATCATCATTTTAATTGATACTTCCTCTGTTGGGGGTAGGAGGGGGTGAGGACTGAACTGTTACTATCCAGTTCATTAGATGAGTTTTTTTTAAGGTCTCTTCTGTTTAAGGCAAAAGTGAGAAATTAATTTGCTGTAAAAGGAAAAGCCAGATCACACATTCCCTGATTCAGAAGTGTCTGAAGGATATAAAAGAAGAATCTGTTTTCAAGAACTTTCTAGTTTCCCCTCACTAGTAGTCAATCTAATTCAAGTGTAATTTAATAAGTTAATTGCAATATGTGATTGACAGAGGCAGGGGACAGTATCTGATGTAAGGACTTCTCTATAAAAAAAATTATGATAATAACTAAGGATCCTATTATTTCATTAAGGACTCTATGTCCTGGCTGATGCACAGCAAGACTTTTTCAGAATCTACCTTACAAGTGATTGATATCAAGCCTCTGTTCATCCCTTATGTCACCAAACCAGGAATGGAAAGAACGTCTATCAGGATCAGGCTGAACCTTAACTCTTCTAAGCCTAAAGGTCTAAGATGGAAACAGTATAACTGGAAATCTGCTTGAAACTGTCACTTATTCTGCTAGAGTTATTTAGGAATTGAAGCATAAGACGTATGCAATTATGAGATTCACCAGATTTATTTAAAAAAAAAACATTAAAAAAGTAGTTTCCATGATAAACAAACAAATGAATGGGGCGGAGGAAAATTTTCACTATGTCATAAAAATGAATTCACAACAATGGAAGTTTAAGAAAACACATAAATATTTTTTAAAATGTCTCTCTAGAAAATAAAAGTTTTGAGTTTTAAGTATTTTATTTCTGAAATAAGAAATTAAAATAAAGCTATACATTAAGAGTGCATTTATATGTTTCAATGCAGCATGTTGTACATGGTAAATATATACAACTTAAAAAGAGAATGCATTCACATCTATTTTTCCAAATGTCAGATAATAATTAAAATAGTTAAGACTTTAATAACTTTTTTTTTAAAGTTTTTGAGCTTATATTTATTAGTGAATATTTAGAAGCTTTAAAGCAATATTCATAAAGTGATGTTTTTGCATGTTGATTTTCAATAAAATGTTAAAATGTGGAATACCTTTTAAATTTTAACATTTTAAATAGAGAAGTTTAAGAAAACAATTTACTGAGTGTAAAACAATCGCAGAATATAAAACATTTTAACATATTAAATTTTTTTCTGTTAAAGTAAAAAAAATCAAGTTGAGTGGTACTTAAATGTAAAATTGAATAGTTATATCAAAACTTTCCAAAAAAGTAGAAATAACACATTTTTCATTATGCGGCAAGATATTGCCTGTTCATCTAACCTAAACATTTACGGTAACTGATTTATTCACTGTTGAAAATCAAATCTATTGCAGTTCAGATAATTTCTCTGCATTAGGAAAATGAATAAATTAAAAGAGTGCTTCAGCAATTTAGTCCTCTTAAGCAGAGATTCTGCAAGCTCGGTAGAAGATGTCAAAACCTGCTGATATCTAACAGAGTCAACTTGAAGTTTGTGTATCCCGGTCCACTCTACCTTTCCATCAGGCAGTACATGTAGAAATAGAAAAGCAGCTCTCTAATTAATCAAAGTCAGATGTGCCTGAACGCCTGGAGTTGCTGCTGATCCTTGTCCCAGCTTCTCCCATGTTCTCGCTCTATGTTTTTACCTTGAAAACTTCTGCTCTGAGCTGGGAATGCCTGAAGGGCTTGCACGGTAAGTCAATGTGAAATTATCTCAGCAGGAAGAAGTTGCTTTTCAGCTTAAATGATTTAAGGCAGCAATTTTTCACACTCTCAAACTCTGACAAACGCCCAGATTGCCTCTCATGTCTGACTTCAAAATATTCAAAGAAAAGCTATTTTTATTAAAAACACTCTAGAGAAAATTGTATGTCACTTGTTCTCTGATATAACTTCATTTCTCCTGACAGTGACAATTTTCACCTCAGTACAATTTCTTTATTTTTTCCAAAGCTAATTCTGCTTAATATTAGTATTTATACAAACTCATATCAACTTGTCTCTGTGAAATATTCAAGGGTGTCAGGTAAATGTTGCTCACTGTCATTCATCTTCTTTGGGTGTTCAAAATGATCAATCGATTTAAAGCTACACTTAGTTACTTTGGATATTATTGTTTTATTTGGAAGGGAGAACTTAACAACTGTTAAAACCCTTCATTTGACAAACCTGTGTCTGCAAACTGCACGAAATTCCAAACTGCATAGCACGTGTCTGTTGCCAAAGATTGTAAAAGTTTACATTAATAAATCTATTTGTTCTATGCCTTTAAATAAAGCAGGTAAGACAGTGCATGTTTTGTCTTAGGCTGCTTACATGTTAATAAGATTACGGTGGATGTCATATTGCACTGAAACATCACATTTGCTTTATTATGAATGCTGGCAGTGCAGAAACATCACATTATAATCACTTCAAAAAAGAAATATATTCTGCATATTTTCATATGTGTTTATAATTCCACTAAACCTCAGCAGAATCAAACTCAATAGGGACAAGAATGACAGAAGGTTTAATGTTCCAGAGACTGCTGCAATCTTGGTGCATTGATATATAGCAGAATGGTTAATATGTATAAGGTTACTTGTGGCCTGTGACCTCAAAGCATATCTTCTGGCCTTATCAAATTTCCATGAGAAAAAGTAACCACTGGCATGTGAATTTTCCACAAATAGTTTGGAGCTTTTTTTAAAGGGTTAATTTTATTTTTAATTGTAAAGCCTGAAGTAGAGTGTTCATGAACATAATGTGAGCAGTAACCATTTGTATCATCCACATACTGTAGCAATGAAGCAAACTCCTTTCAAAATATATGTACCAATTTCCTACAAGTATGTCTTTTATATCCCACTAAATGTTTCATTTCTAAATAAAACTGGATCATTTTTATTTCATTTATATCCGTTACAAAGAAATCAAAGAAAGAATTACCTCGCAGACTTCTTCTACACACAGTGCTGGGGTCAGGTCAAAGGCAGTACATCAAATACAACAGAGAAGTACATTTCATAAATTTCAATGTTACAACAATGCCATACACAGCTCCTATACCAACTCCCCGTCTTCAGCTTGCAACATATTTTCCATTTGGAAGTCACAACTATTGATTTCACTTAGCTTCTGTCTCTTCTTTGGGGTTTATTTACCATTAGCTCATTGATGGGAAAACTGATTTAAGTTTTAAGATATACGTTTAACATAACAATCTCTGTATTTCTCAATTTTGAAGAATTTTAAAGATAATTTGTGGATATATGATGAAATCTGTGAATAGTTGATATCTTAACTTAAACAATTGCTGAAAAGCCAAAAAAATATTGGTAAAACAGCTTTGCTCACACACATGCACACATGCACACACACACACGTGCACACGTGCACACACACACACAATTGCCTCCCAAAAGAATTTAAATAGTTTAGCTTGTTATGGGTTAAAATTTACTTGATACTTTAAAAAATAGGAGTTTGTAATAAAAATTTGTATATTAAGTATATTACTTCTTTTGCATTTTCAGAAGAAGCCATACTGTAATATAGTTGAGGACTTTTATTTCTATTAAAAGCAAAAGCATTGGTAAATACAAAATATGTTATATCTATAAATTGATTAATTAAATGTTTACTTCTATTTTGCAATATATCCATACAAGTGGGAAGAAAATATGAAATTTGCTTTCTGATTGAAATACACCTTTGTCTCATTGTATATTTTGTTATGGGAAGATAGCAAATGTTTATCTGAATTATAATTATCTTAGATAAATACCAATGAGATTTATTGACCCAAAGAAATATCTTACATCAAGGTTTAGACTTTAATAAAACTTTAACATGATAATGTTATTATTTAGAAAATTATATTATTTCACAAAAGCACATAACTTGCAAGTTTAAGATCCTGTAAGAAATACAACTTCCAATTGCTCATCAAAATAAATGCTTAACCCTCCATAAAGGGATACATAAATGACAATAGGTTATATAAAATACATGAAGTATATAAAATTACATTTGTGTTATACATATATAATATTTATATAAATGCTGTATATATACAGCATTATACTGGTTGTTTTACCAAACCATTCAGTCAAGTATACTTAATATTTATTGTTTTTTTTAAATAAAATAATGATTTATTACTTAAATTTCTATCTGTTTTTTCTTTCAACCTCAGTGTTTAAGTATACTTCATTTGAATAATTGTTTATAAAGTATTTTAAAATATTGTTTTAGTAAAAATTGGAAATTGGATAAAACACACGCCCACCACCACACACACTCCCGTCATATTTAAGTTAAGAAATAATTCAGCAACATCACTGTAAGCAATCCTTGCAGTCTACCTTTGTCACTGAGTCCAGTCTAAACATTTTTGTAACACAAAACAAAAAATTATCTGGACTTTTTCAATGTGATCCATGCCAAGAAATCAAGGAAAGTGATAAAAGCTGGAAGAGGGAGTATGCATTAGTGAATATTTATATTGGCAAGAACTGAAAATTTTATAAAAGTAAAACAAACACAGAGGTTGCTTATTTCTGAAAGGAAATCAGTCTCACTGAATTTCTTTGAGGAAAACATAATTGCTCAAAATGATATAAATCGCTATTGCTATCTCTAACAAATTAACTTGAAATGCTGGCAATGCCAAGGAGCTGCATTAAGTTTTCTCTTGTTTACTTTTTCCTAATCACCATAAAAATCTTTAGTGAGACAATTATTCTTAAGACAATCAGGACAATATATCTCTATAAAGAAGAAAATCGATTTAACAACAAAACTAGATTTATCTCTATTGATCAAGAGGCATTCAGTGTAATTTTAGTGAATTATGTCTGGCTCTCATTTCCTCGCAGAAATTTTTCAGTGATGCTCGAAAGGCAGATTGCAAACTACTGCATAATCTTTTGCATGCTGTTTACCTGTTATTTTAATCACTGCCTTTTTTTTTTAAAGGATATATGGGGGACTGAACCGAATAATTATTTTCTATTATGTGAAACAGTAGCACTATTGTGCATGACTTACTTAACAGTACCTGCCTAGGAACTTGATGTCATTTTTTTTTTTTTTTCAATTCATTAGTAAAAAAAAATCAGGTCTCCATAAAAGGATTCAGTGTTAAAGAACCAAATCAAAGTTCATCTTATGAGAACAGAATTAGAAAGATTAAAAAGTAAGATGATTTTTTTTCTTCTCAAATAAGAGTATTTTTTAAAGACACTATTAACACTTCTGCATCTGAAACTTCTTTGCAAACAAGAAGGAAACCAAAAGAATCCAAGGAAGATTAAGAATAATTTAGTTATGCTGTTCTGTATGTCATATAAATTGTATATGCCTTTTGAAAGAAATATAAAAGAATGAATGTTCTAAAAATTCCTTTGAGATGGTATTTGTTGTTATCTTATCAATTTAAATCCCTTTCAACAGTAATAAAAATACTTTATTTTGTCTATGTGTTCTCAGAGTATTTCTTAATCTAAAATACTGTGTATTTCTTCCTTCTGCTGGAACCATTAGAAAATTTAATAAATAAAGCAATCCTTATTTACAAAAAAGGATGATTAAGAAATTTATTTTCATGTAAAAAATGATAAACAAGGAACATATCTAAACATATCATTGAAAGATTTTTCTTTGTAAACTTAAATTGAGTTTTAATAAACCAATAATATGATATTATTCAACAGATGATTTTTTTATTATTTTTATATCATAATTTTTACTTTTATGGTAAATAATGTCTGCTAAATCAAACAGATAATACACGATTGTTACCAATGTAAAAGCCTAACTCATTTTATTATTTTAAAATTTTGATTCACAAATGCATGTCAGTTAAGTTGCTGTTACCATGTATTCCTAGCAAAGCTCATGCTAAACAGCTATTCAAAAAATATAAACTTTTGCTTACTTAGTGAAATAAATAATTCAATTGCTGTCTTCCATCAGACTCAAAGACATCAGTGGTATTTGTGCAATCATGCAAAAAGTAGTGTTGATATTGAAAACTGTTATATTCAACTCTAACTAAATTTATAAAAAGCTTTACTTACATAAATAAGATTGTAATGTTAAAGCAAAACAGTTTGAGATATAAAAATAGAGGTTTTAATTTCTAACATTGAAATAATATTCTATTGTAATATGCAATAATTATTCTTTTTAAACCATCAAATCAATTAAAACAGAAAAACAGAACTAAATATGAGTTTAGAATATTATATAAGAGATATAGAAATATTTCTTTTGAAAATTGCTATTTAAGGGTTACCTAAACTAGCAAAAATGCTTTAAAATTGATCCTATACATCTAGGCATATTGTAATTATATTAATAACTTGTAAGTCTTTGTTCCAAATCTATTAACACTAAAATGAACATATATTAGCAGTTATTATTGTAATATTTAACTATAAATGTTAAATTGGGTAAGTAAAACTTTTAGTAGTACATATTTCAATTGGCTTTCGTATGATCTCAGATATCATCTATTAGTAATTTCCTGTTATTATTTTATAGTAAGATAAACATAATCAAACATTAAGTAAATTGGACAACTTATATACATTACGTTTCCATGAAAAAGATTGAAAATACCTAGAGCTTTTTATAAAAGAAGTAGTTCTTAAACTGAATTTTAATAAACCAATAAAATGATGTTATTGTTCAATAGCTAATAATTGCCTTTATATAAACTCAAAAATATTGTTTAGAGTGATTAATATACAATGCCCCATTATGCATCTGGGAGTGTTGATGCATAATTTTTAGTTCTAATGTTATTATGTAATTGAGAGAACATGTTCATTTGCTCTAATAACTACTAAGATGCACTTAATAAAATGAAATATAATAATACTTGTAATTTAATCTATTCATGGAAGTAATTTTAAAAGTCTACCACTCTCCCTAATGTGGATAACATTCATAATTTATAAAGTGTTGTGATGCAGAATTGACAATGCCATTGTTTTTTACACTTTGAGATGATTCTGCAGCCTTCATATCATCTGCATACCAACCTCAGGATTATCAAGGGCAAACAAAAGATAATTAACACCAGAAACAGGCAAATGCAGGAGCTACCGACTGAGGGTTCTTATTTAATGCAAGACTTCTGAAAACCAGAAAATGAAATAACTATAGAAAAGCTTGTCTCTGAATAAAATACTTCAATATCCTATTCTTTATACAAACCTTTTTACCCCAGTTTGTAAAGGTAACTTATCTGACAAGTTAGTCTGAAGGTGGGTTAGTCATCAAGTATAATAGAGTTAGCAGAAGTAGTTTTTAAAGAGTGAATTTCAAATTACATACTTAATAATTGTAGTTTCTTTAATACCCATTATAATCATGGATTTATTTATAATGTCTGTATAATAAACAGAAAATAAACTACTATAAATTCTATCATGTTTTTACATTTGTGGAGTACAATAAAAATAATTTTACACAATTAAACAGACTATTTTAGTCTTAGTTGCAGTTTATATAACATTATATGAAGATATTATAATGTGTTTAAATGATGGTTCCAATTCATTGAAATCTTGCATTTATTCATGTGAAATTATATTAGTGGGAGAGGAGTATGCTACCTTAACCTTGATTATATCACTATCTTACTGGTTAAGTGAAATTATTTATATCTTCCCGACTAAGTGCACTTTAACTTTTTATAAATCATCCACTATTAGTGTGATTCACATATATGGATATTTTCACTTTATAATACAACACAAGGCAATTGTTAAATGTTTTAAAAACTGAACTTTAAAAGTTCTGAAATGATAACTATATAATTAGATTTGAAATAAATAAAGTAACATATTTCTTAACAAATTCATATGTTAAGGACATTTTCTAAATGTTAGCCTTCTCTGATAAAGTATCATGTTGTTAACAATTAGTTTTAACTGAAATGGATGAGTTAGTGACAAGCTGTGGCATTTACCAACATGGAAGAATGATATTGAAATGGCTTTTTATCACATGGATTTTTACATAAGATGGGTATAATCACAGTTTAAGTTTTCTGGAAATAATTATGCACTCTAGGGCTCTGATGTAATACAGTTGCTAGTTCATCTCCTAAACACCACTATTAAGTGGATATTACATAAAACCTCTCCATTGGCTAAATGATTAAGAATACTTTATTTCCTTTTGAGATTTTTATTTGTTTGTTTTTTCTTGTATTATATTCATACTATCTGCCCAATTTTCAAAAGAGGCAAAAAGAGATTTTGTATTATATTTAATTTAATTCAATTTTTTGTATAACCTGGAATAAACATGCTATATAGATACATTTAAAAATATTAAGCCATTGTCTATAAAAGAATACACAAACATAAAATAAAATAAATCCTTCTTATGCATCATGATTGTTTAAAAAATTATTTTAGTCATATTTCCAACTTCTTTTTTCCACCAAGTTTTTTCCTCTGCAAACATCTTTCCTGTTATGTCTCAGGGGCCCATCTTTGGTCTTCTCCTTAACATAGCTTCCACATTTCCCATTCAATGACCATAATTTGTTATGGTCATTGAAAATAGGCTATGAAGATAGGCTTTGATCTATCTTCAGTTGCAATCTAATGTCCTGGACCTCGCTCCTAAAATCTGGGCCTAATAGATATTTTCATCTGAATGTGTTCCCAAATGAACCTGTGTAAAATATTTATCATTTCCCTCTACTTTTACCACAATCTAACCAATGCCATAAGCCAAGAACCTGGGGGGTCATCCTAGACATATCTTTGTTTCTCATTTAATCAATCACCAAGTCCTACTCTTCTATATTATAAGCATCCTTGATATGTCTTCTCTTCTCTGCGTTCCCGCTGCCACTAATTTACTAGAAGCTATCAGTATTATTTGCTTCCTGATTGTGCTTTCCATCTCCACTTTTGAACCCTTCCAATCAATCCTCTAAACTGATGGTCAGCAAACTTTTTCTGTAAATGTCAGATGGTAGATACTTTAGGCTGTTTATCTATAAAGTCTCTGTCAAACCTACTCAAGTCCGTTGTTGTAGCAGGAAAGCAGCCATAGACACTCTACAAACAAATGGTTGCAGCTGTGTTCCAATAAAACTTTACTTACAAAAAAAGGCAGGCGATGGATTTGGCAAGTGGACTGTAATTTTCTGACTCCACTAAATTGCTCCCAGGGTAAAATTTCTAAACAAAAAATCAGATCCCATTGCTAGCTTATTTATTCATCACTCTTTCTTCATCTGCCAAAAAAAAAAAAAAAAAAAAAAAATCCAACCTTCTTAGCATGATCTAAAAGAACCATTATGATACTATTTCCACTTTACACAGCCACCCCCCACCCCACACCCACGCACTCTGTATTTGTCCATTCCCATCAATTTGTAGTTGCTTAAATCATCATTCTTTCTTACCTTTGTGATTTTGCAGAAGCTATGTCCATTACATAGGATAAAGAAATGTCCTATATTATCTTGCTACTGCTCCAAATAAGTCCAAATAAATATTACACATATATGTATAAATGTATCTGTACATATATATGTATGTATTCTGTACATATTTACCATGCATACTTTATAGATTTTCCAAAAGGTAATAAAAATATTTAGTTTAATACTAAAACAGTGTATTACTTGACCTTCCTTTGAAGACAAAAGTGTTATTTCAATATACTCGGTGTCACAGGTCAATCAGTACAAAGTTAAGTCATAGAATTATAGATGTGAGCAAGTGTCAGGTAATGTAGAATTCTTAGCAAATGAACACTCAGTAACTGAAAGCTGATTATCCTGGGCATATTACAAAAATACCAAAACCTGTGTTAGCTGAATTTGTTCTAAAATGTTCTTAATAAAAAGCAAAAATAGTACTTTCTTTGCATACAATTCTAGATAATGTTAGTTAATAATGTAATGATTAAGATCTACGATATGAAGGCTTTATTAAAGAACATATACTCAATTATTGTCAGAAAATTCCCTTCACACTTGAAGAAAATGTAAAATTGTTCATAAATATACAAAATGTACGATTGTTAGTTGATATTCTATCTTAAATAATTTAAGAAATTTCTTACTAGTAATGTATATATTTATTTACTTATAATGTTATATGTAGATCTATTAATAATTTTAAAAACATAGATTTAACTGTGTAGCTCGAATGGATTGACCCTTTTTGATGACTTGAACAGTTTAAGATAAATGATTACTGATCCTATTGCTTGATCATATGCTTGATTATATCAAATAAATTTAACTGTTCTTTTAATATTGTAGTGATAAATATCAGTAGTCTAAGTCAAAGCATATAGCAAGGCATATAAATTGGCTTAATTATTTCTACTAAAATGTTTCATAATTACATTGTTTTAACTGGATGGAAATATGTAACTAAAATTAAAGCTAAAGTCTTCTTGATTTACCTGAAAAAATTTAGTCAAGAAGATTTTGATTCTATACATATTATATTTATCCTTAAAAATGCACTGTGGCAGTTCAACATGACCACACATTCTTTGATATGCCTTCTATCAAGATATGAAGTCTATTTTCTCTCTGTCATTGAATCTGGGCAGGCCTATGACTGCTTTGATCAATAAAGTATGAAGGAAGTGATGCCATGCTATTTCTGGGACTTGCCCTAAAAAGGATGGCGGTTCCATCTTGGTTCACTGGAGCCCTGAACTGCCAAGCAAGAAGTTCAGCTTCAGGTACTAGGGAGGCAAGTGAAGCCATGTGGGGCCTTCCAGGCTAGACCAGCCACTAGAAGAATGCTGTCAAGTGACCTCAGTTAATGCCAATGGACAGTAAGAATTGCTCAGCTAAGACCTATCAAAATTCGTGGCATACAAAATCACAAAATATGATAAAATAGTATTTTGGACTAACGTGACATAACATGTGCCATAGAAAATGTAAAACAGGCATTTAAACATCCTAAATACTCAAATCATAATTTACAAGTTAATTATTGAATTATAGAATTTAATGAACTTTATCCATGTAATTCATGCAATAAATAGATTTATCTTAATCCAAAACAACCTAATTTCTCTATTTATGGAATCAAAGTATTTGGATAAATAACAGTTATTTGCAAGCTCATTTTACTCAAAAGGAGGATCTTTACCAAAAACTACATGTAATATATTTTATTTATTTAGAGCTTTATCTTATTAAGCATTTTGGTGTACATTATCTTATGCAACTGATTCATATATCCCCCTGAGTTAGGCAGGGTAGATATCCTTATTCCCACTACAGATATGGGGAAATCAGGATTTATGGAGATGGCTCACTTCAGGCCACCCAGCCACAAAGTGAACAAGCCAAGACCAGAATACAAATGTTCAGAATCTGTAGTCACTTCTTTTTCTTAACTTCATCTGGATTGTCTCTGGTATCAGACAGCCTGTACATGAAACTTCTATGCCAAGACCTTGTAGAAAACCTCATACATCTCTCAGGAGATATGCCAATGAATTTCCTTAAAGTATTAACTCACAAGATTACTTCTACTAACAATAGGAATTTTCTGTCTAGGCAAAGGATACTTTTTGTTTAATATTATTTTAATACTGACACATTAACACATAGGAATGTTCTAAGACGACTTAGGGTTTTTGAAACAGTGGCTTAGTGTTTGTAGAAAAGGTATTTAAATTTTATTTCTATGTTTACCAAATGTGATTCAGCAAGCCAGAAGTTGGGCCTAATTTTCCCCATTAAATTTATTTAAAGCACTATTATGTCCCCTGTATTATATTCATAGGCAGAAAAATCAGTTGACATGTGAATAATCAACTACCAAAACAGGTTGTTTTAGTGTTACAGTCATAAACTATAAATTCTTATCATAGTCCAATTTTCCTTTTGGTTTCTTTTCATTTTTTCCCTTAAAAATTCTTCCTAATATACCTAATTATTCCGACTATACCAATATTTTTAGAAAATCATATTATTTCTCATTGTTCACATTCCTTAAGTATCAGTAAATTATCATCTCTACCTCTAAGCACTGCTTCACCATGTCCTATCAAGTGAGATCCTGAAAGCTTTCTTCATTAATTACTGTCACCCTTTCTCTAAATCATTTTGAATTTTTGAAACTTTCTTTAATTCGCCTTCTTGAATTTGGATACCTAAAATTAAACATATTATTCAGAGAGTATTTTCACTGTAGGCTTTTTCATCTCCTTAACAATATTAAATTACAAGATTATTTACCTCTTTTAAGGTTTTCCTTTTCAATCATATCTTAGTTAAGATGCTTTCAACATAATTTAAATGTCATAGTTGAAATACAAGCCTACAATTCCATATTAACTTTGAATAATAAATCTTACAGTATACTAAGACATCAGCAAAGTGAATGTTTATGTGACAAAGAATGATAAAGATTTCTAAGAAAGCTGACAAATGCCTTACCTGAAGTTTTCTGAAACTAAAATTTGTGAATTGCTGGACAGAGGATTGCACATCAGGCTGTTGGACTATTTTGATCATAGGGAAGTCATGTTTAACTTAAATATTTCCAAGAAGGCTGATTGTCTTGGGACAATTGCTTGTATACATACACATTTAATAAAAATTTAAACCTATGTCTGTCTTGTGTATATGAATGCATGTTTGTTAGTATCAGTACATAATTTCCCTTCTACTAAAAATAATAAAAAGCAAAATAATATTCTAAACTCTGAATAATATTACAAACAGGAACAAGTATGCATTCAATTTTCTAACTAGTAATGAAGGCAAAAATAACCTGATTATTGTACAACATAGGTATGTATCAAAACATCAGACTGTACCCCTTAAATATTTATAATTACAATGTGTCAATTAAAATAAAAATAATGAAAAAATACTTCTAGTTATCTCTCCATACGAGTTTGTAGCTATAAAGCAATTTCTTTAAGAATTCAAAGACTAAAATGCTGATAAATATTTGAAAGATGTTGAGAAGGTGGACAGAATCTAATCTAACCAATTAGCAGGCAGAGTAGTTGAACATCCCATTTCTAGAAAACTAATGTTTCAAAATAGTCCGCTTATATCAAATGTTTTCTTGCAAAAAAAATTTTTTAGACAATTTTGCATTATGGAGGTGTTTCTTTTAAAAATGCCTTTCTTTTTTTAATGGTATTCCTTTTGATAAGCAGTCATTATTATCAAGAAGAAAATTACTGAAAAAAAGAGAAAGAGATATGAGAAAAGAATTCCTTATAAAACTATGAAGACAAGTCACCAAAACCAAAAGCAACATTTATTAGACCATGAGCCAATTAATTAAATAAAACACAAGTTTTCCTTTGTTTAATTCACAGAATCCTATATGTGGTCATGAACCTGTGTGAAGAGATAAAATGGCCCTTAGTGAACTGAAAGTCCCATTTTCCCATCAAACTTATCAATAGTTGTATTGACCGTCATGAAAATAATTCTGTGTATGAAATCAAAAGAATGAGGAAATATGAAGCACATCCCATATGGAATAAATTTGCAAAAATAAGAGCTAATACTTATTAAGTATCATTAACTGATTGAACAATGTGGTAAGTACTTTATGTGTATTAACTCATTTAATGGTTATAACAATGCTAATTATTATTATTCTCATTTTATAGATGAAGAGGCTGAGACATTAGAGATTACGAAAATGTTTTTTTGTCTAACCGTTAATAATGGGTAGAGCTGGTAGTTGAACCCAGGCAGTCTGGCTCTAAGTAGAGCTTGCTCTAATTATTCCTGTGGTTCTCAAACTTAAGAGTGTATGAAAATCACTGGGAGGACTTATTGGAACACAGATTTCTGGATTCCATCCCCAGAGTTTCTGATTCATGATGTCTGGGGAGGGGACCAAAACTTTCCATTTCTAACAATGTTCCTGGGTAATTCTGATGCTGCCAGCCCAGGAGCCACGCTTTGGGAACCACTGCTTTACACTATACTGCCTCTAGGAATTATATTTTGCTTTATAGGATCTAAGTGTTTATCTTGATCAAAGCAAATAATGAATCAACTTGCAGTGATGATATGTTATAATTAAACTGTGCATGCAGGCACAAATTCATTCATTCTAATAATTTAATTGCCAATCATGGAATTAGGGGCTTAAAATACAATGATGGCTAATACAATTAGGGGCTTAAAATACAATGAACTTCCTCCCAAGAATATCACTTTAGGAAAACATGTAAATTAATAATTCAAATATAGTGGGATGAGTGTTGCTATGGATGGGGAAGGGTAGGGGGATGAAAGGATCAGAAAACGTTTTTACAGGGGAGAGTTTTTGTATTGTGTTGAAGGGTGAATTGAAGTTAACACTAATATAAGTTTTCATTAACAGGGTATATGCAAAGTTATGTGGATGAAAAAGGCACCTTGAATATTGGAAATTATTAAGAATCTGGTTGGCTGCAGCTCAGGGTCAGGGCGAATTGATGAGTAAGCAAAAATTAACAAGAATGTATAGAAAATTATTAAAGTATGAGGACTTCCTGGAGTTTGGATTAGAAGTCAATGAGAGATGTTAAGCAAGAGATATGATCAGTTTTGCTTTCTTGACAGATAGCTCTTGAAAACTCAGAGTTAACAGCGTTAACCTAGTAGTTGTGTAGAGGACAGTTTAGAACAAGGGACCTTAGAGGCAAGGAGACCAGTCTAGGCAGAAAATGATGTGGGAGTGATCTAAGATAATGCCTATGGAGTTGAATTAAAAAGGGTAGATTAAACAAATAAATGAATCACACCTATGTAGTGCTGTTTTAAGTACTTATTATGACTCAGTTAATCCTCACAAGGGGCTTATGGGTCATGTACTATCATTTTCTCTCTTATACGGATGAGGCAGCTGAAGCACAGAGGTGCTAGGTCATTTACCCAAGGTCACACTGTTTGTCAGTGGTAGAGCCAGGATTTAAATTCAGACATTCTAGCTCCAGAGTTTAACTTCATAACCAGGCCTGGTGATGGACTGGATGTGACACGTAAGGAAAAAGAAGGTGTTAGAGAGCTCCCACACCAAACACATGTTTAAGCTACCAAATATTTGTGAAATATCGAGTGAGTATAGCATAACTAACTAATCCATTTACGTGGTGATCTA
>NW_007726152.1:71400-83215 GCF_000696425.1 Galeopterus variegatus
CTACACATAATAGCAGACCAAGTGCTATTTACCTGTTTTAAATTCTAAGTTTACTTTAATAAGGAATAAGAGCAGGATTTTTTATTCTCTCTTAAAGGCAGTAAATAAGCTCATTTGCATGTCTTTGGAAAAAGTTGTGGCAATAGAAATTGGGTTTACCTATTTGGCACACTATGCAAAGTAGGACTGGCTGGATCAATTAGAGAATTATCTATTTATGAAATGTCTGGCTTCAATGAAAAGAGCTGGTCCAATTATGAACTGTTGTCTTGACAACTGGGAAGGACTGATTGGATCATTTTATCAGTAGGGTTGCTGATGATTTCAAATACTGAAAAGCAAAAGCTACCGTAAAATAGTAATGAATTTAGGTTAGAGGAAAGAGAAGAGAAAAAAGGTGGTGGGTGTGTGCGTGTGGGAGGGGGGCATCTGTATATGTGGGTGTGATTGTGTATTCAAGAGTGCCTGGATGAAGGAGTTATAGAAAAAGGGGTTTTCACCAAGGAGGACCATGCAGATTTCTTGGCAAAAAGCCAGAGTTGCTATTGTAAATTTCCTAGTCGGTTTCAATGTCAACCTAAGCTCATATTTGAACCTGGAATCAGGGCAAAAGCATTATCGCTCTGTCACTTTGTTGCCAGAAGTGGAATTTTTTTTGTTAATATTTTACTGTTACATCTGACAGGATTTCACATTTTCTGTAGCCCGCCTTTAGTACATTGAACTGCCAGACAGAGAAATTAATACCCTGAGTGACTGTATTTTAATTAAGCAATTTCATGCAAATTACAAATTTTAGATTGCCAAATAATATATTGCACAAAAATTGTAGGCTGGCTGATCTGATATGCATGGAGTATTACTCTTCCAGGCACTGTGCATACATGGGAAAATGAACAAAAATGCTAATTTCCAATCTACTATGCAAACGGTAAAAGATGCCTATTTAGATACATATGCTTTTCTTAGGAAGGGTAAACAGTTCTTTAATTTAATATAGCTGACACTTGAAGATGTGTTTTTCTCTTTTACAAAGATAATTTTTGCATTGAACAAGTAAATGAGAATTCAAGTAGAAAGCATCTTGTTAATGGCGACTAATAAAAACTAATATTGCATGCAATATAATGATATTAAACTCTGTAACTGGTACATAAAGCAAGATCATTCCTATTGTGACTCTGTCAATGAGCATCAAATATACTTGCATATTAAATATATACTTTTTAGCAGAAGAAAATGTTAACTCATTCAGCTAAAGACTAAGCATCCCTGTGGGTTTCTACCTTAAAATGAAAATAAAGAAATGACACACTTAAAGGAAAAAATTATCTAAATCCCAGCACTTAAAAAATTCTAGTTTCTAGCTAGCTTTTCCATCTTATTTATAAGACAAGAAAAATCAGGAAGCTCCTTATTGAAGATGTAACAACATATAGACTAAACATTTTTTTCAACATTCAGAGCTTAGAGAGCTAATCTATATAAATGGATTTTAATAAAAGAACCAATTGTTTCTGTTTTCTTAATATTTTCATGTTAGATCATAAAAGAAGGGAAGATTATACTTCTCTTTCGCACATAGCGCCTTGTAGTGTTCTCCAGATGTGCCTTATTTCTTCTAAAGATATATTCTTATTCATCAGAAAAACAGTTTGGTACTCCATTAAAAAAAAATAGCAATACAGCATTTAAATGCTGCTAGGCTACCACTACTTTCCCAAAACAAACATTCAAACTAGCAATGGGAAAAAATTCAACAGAGGCTTCCAGGACATCAACCGAAAAACTTTACAAGATGAAAGATGATTTCTCAGTTTTTGAGAATATATACATATGCAAGTTGAGGTTCATGCAGGAAAGACATAGATTTTAATGTCTATGCAAAGGAACTTTTTAAATAATTGCTTCTCCAAAGAGTTTGCTGTCTCTTTCAGCCACTTGTTTCTTCTCATTCAGATTTAGCTCCAAAGAATTGAGATGCAGCTATGAAAAATATTGTGCCTTGTAACATTAGTATATCTGTTTTTTTCAGACTGAACATCTCCGTCTATGGTTTTGTCACACCAGCCTTAGAATAGTATTATAATGAAGGAGGGTCTACTGTGGCCAGGTCTCTCTGTCACTATATCTGAGATGGTTTTTGTAACTTGGGTCTTTATAAACATTATATAAGTTTGATAATAATGATTTAACCTAAACCACAAAATGAGCATAATATGGGTGTGATTATACAATTGACTTATATATACTGCACATTACATCAGCAGTGTTCCTGAATTAATTACCAGTGCCTTTCTCACTAAAGAATTGATGACAACATTCAGCATTGTCTTGTATGTATATATGTGGTCTCTATTCTAGTGCAAACCAGGTTTGTACTCTGCTGAGTTTTGCTCATCATTTTCTGTGTTCTGATATCTTTGGCCACAGTGACCAGCTGCTTTCTTGTAAGAGGGCACTAACGCTATTTACAGAAAGATTTTAGTCAAGATTTAAGTAGTTGCTCAAAGTTCTCATTTAAAATTAGATGTTTATTAATAGCCTCAGAGTTGACCTTAAGGAAAGCTGAAACAAATCCAAAATCTTTGAAGGCACACTGGAAGTTGGGAGCTGGGGAAAGGGGATGAAAACACCAAGTTTCAGGGGTTATGGGATCATTAGTAAATGATGAAGCCTAGATTTGCAGATGAAGTGGGAAATAAATTGGACCACGTATGTGACCACCTCCAAGCCAGTTATGACAGACAAGGAGATGAAAGTAGATCTTTGAATGCCTGCATCTGGGCCATGTGCACAGCCGGAAGTCAGGAGTTTGGTCAGTCCCATACAAACCACTGGAACTGAGGTGGGAGGGACAGTTCTCCAAGAAAAAGCTTTGGATTCTGTTCTTAGTATAAGGGGTGATGGGTAAACAAAATAACATGTATCCATGACAGCCACTTTCTAGCTTTTTGAACCTGAGCATCTTACATAACCTTTCAGAACTTCAGTTTTCTCATCTATAAAATAGGGACAATAACACCACCTTCCTAGAAAGGTTGTTGTGAAAAAGGAAGATAATTTCTCAAGCACTGAACATATGAAATTAGAAAATAAACTTAAGTGATATTCTAAGAATAATGCCTATGTTAAATAGAAATATGTGTTATGTGTACACAAGTATATGTATATGTATTTATATTCATAATTATTTCTTTTAAAAGCTGAGTTTAAAATAAACAACAGGAACATTAGTGTAAAATGCAAATACTGACTGTCTTTAGGTAGTAAACTGATACAAAATAATTCTTTCTCCAATTTTTATATATTTTCCTGGTTTCTTTAATAGCCATGTTCTTATTTCATGGAATGAAATAAATAAACTTTTAAAATAAAAAAGCAAAAAGACATGACATTATCATTAATCTTAAACAATACTTTACTTTTTTTGTACGTATTTTCAAGTGCAAGAATACTTCCTCACAATAATGATTCGACCATTAAAGTAACATCCCATTTAATTGTTTATTTTTATTTTTATATTCCTTTCATCAGGATAAGTAGTGCCCAATCTGTTAAAATTTTTAGACTAAATAGGTGGGGACAGAGTTGCCTTTTAAAGAGTGACTAGTAGTTCTAATTAAAATAAAATTTGTAATTTAATCATTATTTTTTCTTTAGATTTATATCAGTGCCAAAAATCATAATAGAATTTTCCTTTAACATTTATGTGCATTTGGTTGAGTTCAAGGATGTTTAAAATTAACCATATCAACAGGAATTCATAATAATACTATTTACTTAGCTATGACACTCCTATTGCATATATGTGTGTATGTGTATATATTCTCACACAGACACACGCATACACACACACACACACACACACACACACACACACACACACACAGAGCTCGGCTATATCCTGGTAGAGTCCTGTTCCAATAACTTCCATTTTTAATAATGCTGAATTGATACCTTTAAGAAACCTACTTTAATCAATAGGTTCTTCATAATTGTGCTTTGCAAAATTGTACTAATACTTAAGGGTCTTATCTGCTATAAGAATTCCCACCAAAGCTTAATAGATTTAATTCAATGAAATTTGGTAGTTTAAGGATAGAAATAATGTCAAAGAAAAAATAAACAATGGAGAAACACCACAAGGTTCTTATAGTTTAAAGGAGACATAAAACGGATGAGAAAAATATCAGAAATGTAACTGCTAATATGGAAACACATATCAAGTGCAGTGAGAACATAGGAGAAGGATTTGCTAAGTCTTCGTTGGAAAGAAAAACTTAAGGGAGGCTTCAGAGGTAGTAGCATTTGAAGGGAGATTTAGAAGCTGAGTTAGAACAAGGAAAAGGGACCATGTAACAAAGTCCCCTGTAACAGAGTGTGGTTCATGTGCTGCTGGTGGCATGTAATGATTCAGGTTACAGAATGATGGACTAATTTTTTTTAACTTTTCCTTTTGAACTAATTACAGATTCACAATAAGCTGTGGAAAAAAAAATGTACAAGATGGTCCCGTGCACCCTTCCCCCAGCCTACTCCAATGTTAGCATCTTGCATAACTTTAGTGCAATATCAGCACCATGAAATTGACATTGGTACAACCCACAGAGCTCATGCAGATTTCGCTGGTCATACACACACTCGTGTGAGTGTGTGTGTGTGTGTGTGCATGTGTGTGTGTGTGAAGTTCTATTTAATTTCATCCCATGTGTAGCTTGGTGTAACTGCCACCACAATAAAGATGCAGAACCTTTTCATCATCACAGGATTCTCTTATGTTAACCCTTTACAGCTCCTATTTCCCCCCGAAATTTTACTCCCTACCCTCTACTCCCCCAAAACCCTAATCCCTGGCAGCCACTTGGCTCCCTTCAATTTCCATAATTATGTTACTCCCAGAATGTTACATAAATGGAATCACAGAGAATGTCACTTTTTGAGATTGATTTTTCCACTCAACATAATTCTCCAGATGTTTGTCAGTGTTGTTGCATGTCACTTGTTTGTCCCTTTATATCGCTGAGTAGTAGTCCACAATATGCATGCACCAATGTTTGTTTAGCCTTTCACCCACTGGAGGACATTTGGATTTTTTCCAGTTTTTGACTATTACAGATAAAGCTGCTATGAACTTTCCTGTACCTGTTTTTGCCTGAACAGGAGTAGTAATTGCCTAAGAGTGCTGGGTTGTATGGTAAGTGCATTTTTGGTATTAATAAAAACTGCCAAACTATTTTCCACAGTGACTGTAGCATTTTACATTCCCACAAGTAATATGAGTAATCAACAATTATTTTTAAATGTTTATAAATAGATGTATATTTTAGATTCTTTTTTATGTATTAAGTGATACTAGCTTTTCACTTATGACAGAAAGTTTCCTTTTAAAATAAATGTTTTGAGATGAAAAATTGAACTGCTGGCCAAGAAAAATACAAATGATACTAATGCATTAGCTTTTTGCTTTTGGTATGGCGAAATAATGCAGGTGTTACAAGAAGAAGGGAAGTTTAGAAAACTGTGGCTTGTCAGTTAACTACCCTGACTTTAATTATTAAATATTAGATAGATTTGGTTCCTATTCTCATTCTATCACTAACTAGCTCTGACTCAGTTTTCTTGTTATTGTTTTATTTGTCATGTTAATAACAATATGTAAATATTTAATAATAATTAGTAACAGCATGGTTGTTCATTGAATGAACTAAGACAATATGTGTAAAATACTTAGCCTGATGCTCAGAACATTGTAAATCTCTTAGCTGTTGCTGCAGTGTGAGCCACTGTCCAGGCCAAAAGAACATGAGGTCACATCATGCAAAGATCACAGAATGATCATAACATGTGCATGGGATGATGTTTAGTGGTGCTAATATTTATTTATTTGTTTTTAATTTTAATTTTTGAGTTTATTTATTAATATGACTTTTTTTTTACATTCTATCATGTTGTGCAGCAGTTGGTGGGGGAGGGAGAGAGGGGAAAGGTGAAGGAAATAGAGTGGGAGAAGGAGGAAGGAGGAGGGGCAGGGTTGAGGCCTGTGGCACCCCCCTCATTCCAGCATGGGAGACCAGGAGGCTTCCAGCAGTGGCTTGGTCATTGCTGGGCTGGGTGCAGATGTCACAGAGGTGTGGCTGAAGCCCTCGCCCCCTACTGCCCCAGCTTGGGAGACTGGGGAGCTGCTTGCGGCACACTCAGTGGTCATCACTGGGCTGGTTGCAGGTGTCAGGGAGGCATGTTGAGGTCCTCGGTGCCCCACCACCTCAGCTTGGGTTGCCACAGCTTGGGAGAGCCCAGGGTGCTTTCTGCAGCAGCTTGGTGGTCACCGCTGGCTGGTTGTGGGTGTCAGTGAGGCGTGGCTGAGGCCCCCAGCCCTTCCCTCTCCCTGGCTTGATAGCTCAGCGGACTTCTGGTCATTTTAGGTGTTACAGGTGTTCTTTTGTGATGAGAGACCTTTGCTAGTTAATATTAAACTTTGTCTCTGGTATGTGGGTATTTTGTTTTTTCTTTCAGTTCTGTGTTGGATTATTTGCTGTTCCCACCATTTAAACTCTGCACTGGAACTAACTTGTTGTCCTTTGCTTTCTTCTAAATAATATTGATTTAATCAACATATCTCAATGTTGAACCCCCAAAATATGTATAATCAATTTTGATTCAATAAAAATAAAAAAAGGAGACCTACTACCTAGATTAGAGAGATTAACAATACTGGTAGACTTATCCATGACATGAAAATGCCCCTCTTATTTATTCCTCAGATAGTAGTAAGTATCAGTTCACAGAAGAGAGTTAAAGAAACTCTGTTCAAAGTCACAGAAATGAATCCTAATCATTTTTTTTTTCCTTTTTGTCTTTTTTCGTGACCAGCAACGGGATCACAACCCTCGGTGTTGCGCCCACCTGTACTGCGACCGGCAACGGGATCGCAACCCTCGGCATTGCGCCCGCACCGCACTCAACCAGTGAGCGGACCGGTCTCTATATGGGATCCGAACCCTCGGTGGGAGCGCCGCTGCGCTCCCAAGCGCTGCACTCTATCGAGTGCGCCACCAGGCCGGCCCCTGAATCCTAATCTTTATGATGTGAAGTTTGGTATCACATTCTAGTTTCATCAATTTTTCGGCTGGATTTTCCCTTTTGACTCCAGAAACTCAAAAGCAGGCCTTTGGGGCAATTGAGGAAAGATGTGGTCTTGTAGGAATGTAGGCTTCAAAAAGGCACCTTAACTACTTCACTAATTTTGGGACTCTAGCAAATTACCGAATCTCTCCAATCCTCTATGTTCTCCTATGTAAAACAGGCATTAATAGCGTCTCTAAGAACTCCTTCTAAGGGTTAAGTGAGATAACATGTTTAAGACTCCTGACACATAGTTGGAGCTCACTGAATAGCATTTTTTTAAAAAAAAAATTTTAATGTTTATTCATACTTAATCTGTGGTTAAATAAAACTCACATGTGGGTAGACTTGAATTTGCAGATGTAAACTGAAGGGCCTTTGTGCAATCATTACAAAATGGAGTGTCCTGTGAGAGTTTTTAGAGGAATATGTGTGAGGTTGGGGGCATGGGCAGACCTGTGTGCCTGTCTACCTGTTTATGTTCATTCCAAACACCCAATACTCATTAATTCACTCATTCAATAAATAATAACAATATCCTTAAAACCTAAAGAATAAAGCCCTTGACCTACTCACAGTTTACCAAAATAGGCCCACTCACCTGTGGATGGCTCCCCTGGCTAGTCATTCCAGCCACTTTCTTGATACAGAAGGGAGCGATCAGTAGCTGCATTTGTATATGGGGGAAGACTGCAGAGTGAGAGACTCTCATACTTACCCATAGGGACACTGAAGAGAAAATTCACTTTAGTTTTCCTACTAATAAGCTTCTCAGAGATGTGGAAGATTGATGACAGTGGTGATTCTTTTTGCCCATCACATCAATCATAAAGAATATCAGCTAGCCTTTTCAATTTTGAGAGACCTTATAATTTTGGTTGGAAAGAATTTTTAAAGAAAGCTCCATAGGATAAAGGCATCATTCTTCACCCCTTTAAAATTGTAGGTTTCCCCCCCTATAATTGGTGGGAAATTTACTGACCATGTAATAGAATTAAAAAAGACAACTTGTCAACAAAATAAGCAGAAACCATCAAAAACATTTAAGATTACATATTGAAAGTTGTTAAGGGTTACTTGTTATAGAATATTTGGCTTTGCAGCCCTAAAAATTTTAAGTGGTAATTATGGTTAAAATAATGTGAACTATAAACTAAATAAAGAATAGCCGTGTAATTGTAATATCACCAAGTATGTTTGACTACATAACTAAATAGACAACAGCATTCAGGAAAGATTTGAATTTTACTATAAAACTTTCTAAAATGTACCTTGGCATTACTAAAGTATTGTGTTTTTTATTTTATTTTAAAGTTTTAACTGGATGATGCACTAGCGTGAATGCTTTTTATGATTTTTAAAATGATTTTTTGCAACATTAACTTTTATAATGTGAAACATAATTAGGACAATGAAAATAAGTGTTATCTATCCCACCAGATTACAGCAATCATCGTCCCTGTTTTCTGTCCCCGTCCCCCACCATTCCCTTTTTCTGTCTTGCTTTTCATTTGCTACATGTGAATTTTGGGGGTATCTTTCAATAGGATGTGTAACTCCTTCAAGTCTATGTAAGTTTTCAAGACATGTTCCGGGCCGGCCCCGTGGTTCACATGGGCGAGTGTGGCACTGGGAGCGCGGAGGCCGTGGGTTGGATCCTATATAGGGATGGCCGGTGCGCTCACTGGCTGAGCACAGTGCGGGTGACACCAAGCCAAAGGTTACGATCCCCTTACCAGTCACAAAAAGAAAAAAAAAAAGACATGTTCTTCTACCACTCTCATAGAGGATTTTAATTCTTAAAAAAAAAAAAAAAAAACCTAAAATTATTGTTTTTTGAGTTTGGTTAAACTTAACCAACTGCTATCAACAATTATAGCAATTTTTCAAATCAATGTAAAATTTTCTTTTTAATTATTTATTTAGAAAAAGCAACTAATTGGCGTACATCTTATAGCCATTATTAAGGAAGCAGGGTATCTATTATTTTTATCTCTTTAGAATCAACATCCCAAAAGATATCCTCCCTCTTCCCAATAAGTCTGAACTGTCTTGTTTCAAGGATTTATAGTTAGACTCAAGGTAGGATCATTTTTCTACTAGAAGAGTATCATTTTTGTAGAAGGATTTTGACCATATTTTGAAAAGTGTGCTACAGATTGATATTGTTTCCCCCAAATTCAAGTGTTAAAGATCTAATCCCAGTCTAACTGTATTTGGAGACAGGACGTTTAGGAGATAATTAAGATTAAATAAGGTAACAGTGGTGGGGTTTTAATCCAGTAGGATTGGTAGCTTTATAAAAAGAGGAAAAATGAAATTACTGTCTTTCTACATACACACCAAGGAAAGGCCACGTGAGGACACGGGGAGAAGGTGGCCAACAGCAAGCTAGGAAGAGAGCCCTCACCAGAAACCACACCCTGCTAGACCTTTACGGTGGACTTTCTAGCCACCAGAACTGTCAGAAAATAGGTTTCTGTTGTTTAAGCCACGCATTTTATAGTATTTATTAGAGCAGCCCAAGCTGACTGAGAAAGACAGTATATTTTACAGAACTGGAACACTGCAGTTGGAGACAAAAAAACCTGTGTTTTAGCCCCAACTCTGCCACTTAAAAGGTTTGTGAACATGTCCAAATTACTTCTCCTCAATGATACTCAGTCCCCTCCTCAGTAAAATCTTGTTGGTAATCTTGAGGGTAATCTTGGATGAAATGGGACAATGGAGGCAAAAATGATTTCAAAACTATGAAACCCTGTGCAGAAATAAAGCATTCCTTTTAACCTCAAAATTAATGTTGGAAGAGATGGTGCCTATTTCTTATATGAGATAAATGAAAATAAATTCTAAATATAATATTTAAATATAAATAATCTATATTTTCAGAAATGCGTTATTTTCAAGAACCAGTTTTCCAGCTTGTGAAAAAAATTCAATCTATTCTTCATTGTTTTAAGTGAAATCATGAAAATTATTATAAACATATAAAATGAACCATTGTGAAATATGAAATACTAGGCTACGTAGGCTTGCTATATGGTAACAATTCTTGTACATATAGTGTATGAAAAATATATTGTGAGTTCAAGCTTTTTTTCAAATAATTCAACAATTTGAAAGTTATAGTGTGTTCTATTATAATGAGTATTTTCTAATTTTTAGACGACTGAGTGTAACATTATGTAGCCAAATGCTGTGCCTGGCCAAAGGAAGCAAAAATATATCATCAGATATTCAAGGAGTGAGAAAACATTGTGTCCAATCTTAATGAGGTTTCAGTACACAAAGATAAGAAATGGAATAAAAGAGTAAGCAAATCTAAAAATGAGAATATTGGAAACAAAGGGACTTTAGTGAAATTAACAGTTACATATATAGATTGTCTACATATCTATTTCAATGAGTAGACAACATTGAATACATGGTAAAATGGTACTTGAAGTAGAAGTTATGTATCATAAAAATTAAATAAAAATAATAATCGTGATCTATAACCATCGATGATATTGTTAAAAATTTACTGATCTGAGGCAGAAGAAGTAAAAACTTACTAATTTTCACAGCCGGCATAAGGAGAATTTCAAGGTTATTTGAATTAAAACCATGATAATTATTTGCCAAATTTTAATAAAAACTTAAAGCAAAGAAAACACACTTTTTGAGCCAAATGAGAAAATAAAACTACATTCAACTATATTCAATTTATAGTGTAAAACGGGGATATAAAATATGCAAAGTTAAAGAATATGAAAATTTTAATGAACGTTATTCTTAAAGGTATTTTAAAGTACAAATTAAAAAAATAAATGTAACTGAAAGAATGCAGAAGAACAAAATAAAATGATATGTGGCAATACAAACATCAGACAAAATAGAATTCAAGGTCAAAAATCATGAAAAGGTACAAAATGCTTTACGTTTGATAAAAGGTGCCATTCACTTTTAGGCAGTTCTTGTAATACTTAAGAATTTTCAGCTGTTCTGGGGACAGCATCTAGAGGCACTCAGAATGGCCCAGCGTCTGACACACCATCGTAGGCAGGCTTTCCTACAATACCGCCTCCAACAAAACTGGACTGTCCCGGACCCCTGGTAACAGAACTGTTTACCTTTATACCAAGAAGGTTGGGAAAGCACTGAAATCTGCATGTAGTGTGTGTCCAGGCAGACTTCCAGTGGTTCATGTTGTGAGACCTCAAGTTCTTATGAGGTTGCCTACAATGAAAAAAACATGTTATGGCGGCTCCATGTGTGCTAACTGTGTCTGTGACAGGGTCAAGCGTGCTTTCCTTACTGAGGAGCAGGCAGTCATTGTGAAAGCATTGACGGCACAAGCACAGAGTCCGAAAGCTAAATTTAAAAATAAAGCTGTTTTGAGTAATAAAAAAAAATCAAAAGGCAAAAAAAAAAAAAGTTCACATAAAAAAATGCCAACTAATTATATAAATTAAAAGCTACAGAAATGCAAAGAGATGGGGCTGGCCCGTGGCTCACTCGGGAGAGTGCGGTGCTGATAACACCAAAGCCCCGGGTTCGGATCCCACATAGGGATGGCCGGTTCGCTCACTGGCTGAGCGTGGTGCTGACAACACCAAGTCAAGGGTTAAGATCCCCTTACCGGTCATATTTATAAAAAAAAAAAAAAAAAAAAAAAAAAAAAAAAAAAAAAAAAAAAAAAAAAAAAAAA
>NW_007726152.1:84157-99132 GCF_000696425.1 Galeopterus variegatus
TTTTAAAAAAAAAAAAAAAAAAAAAAAAAAAAAAGAAATGCAAAGAGAAATAGAACATAAACATTGGTAGATACTATTTATCACTATCATTAGTGATACAAATGAAGTAGACAAAAATCAAATCAGGATGTTGAGATATCAAGTTAATTACCAGCAAGCAGTTTACCCATAGGCAGTGGAGATGAATCCATAGATCGATTCTATCCAGCAAAGGGGAAAACAGGCTTGAAAGAAAAGAAAGGAGAGGTGGAATACCAAATTACAGCCAATCTGAGAAGAGTTTTCTGTTTGCATGTAATTGGGGCTACTGGTTAATGGGCAATTAGCAAGGAGGTGAGTGTAGCCCATTTCTCCTTACACAGGCCAACAAGTCCATATCCAAGAAAACAGCTTGTGTTGTTAATGGGATCCCTAGAAGACCTCACAAGTTTCTTATGGTGTCTTAGTGACAAGCTGCCTCTGTGAAATGTCTGCCACAGATGATGTTTTTAAACAACTTTACTTTACCTAGGTCAGATGTGTGCCATTTCCTTGTTCAGAATTTCTCAGGTATAATTGTGATTTGTCAAAATATTGTACATACGTATATAAAATCTATGAAATACTTCAAATCGTTAACAGGGATATTTTGGTGGTGTTACTAAAAGTGATTTTTATTCTCTTTGTAAACTTTTCTACATTTTTCCAAATAAAAAAGTTTATTTTCATAATGAGAAAAGTAAAAATTGTAATTTTGAAAATAATAATTTATCCCAATCATTGATTGCCCGTGTATATATGTTGCTTCATTCAGTCCTTCGGCAAAACCCATATAGTATATATTATCACCCCATTTAGAGATAAGGAAATTGATCATAAGAAAGGGTATGTGATTTGTTAAGGGACATCCACTGATTCTATTATTTTGACTCATTAAATATTAATGACATTGCCAAAAAAAGTAGATGTTTGTGAATAAATGCCCACATTTTGAAATAATGAATTAATAGCTAGAAATAAACCAAAAGTGCAATTTTGTGACAGTGACAAACATTTTTTTAAGAAGTATTTGAATCTGTAGCTAGACGGTTTAGGCTTGCCCTGCTGCATGATAACTGTGAAGTTTGGTAATTATTATCTTTTTAAAAGCCCAATTTCCTCCTTTAAATGGCAACTATAATAGCACCTATTATATTATAATACTATCATAGGGACAGAAGACGTAATATTCACATATCTGTTAAAGCTGTACCTGGTATGTTTGAGGAAGAGGAAGGGCCATTTGGCTGGAGCATATTGGCAGAAGGGAGCATGGGATGAAGTGAGATGAGAGAGGTGACGGATGACTGAGGCTTCTTCTTTGAATGAGATGGGAAGCCATTGGAGTGTTCTGACAAAAACAGGATGTGACTTGTGATTTAAACAGATCAGCTGCAGGTGCTTTGTGAATAAACCATGGGGTGGAAAGGGGGAAGCAGGGAGACCTGTTAAGAGGCTACTGTAATTGCAGAGGAGAGATGATAGTATCTTGGGGCCAGGAATTAGTACAGTTTTGCAGATATCCATGACAAAGGTACCTGGTCATTGTGGTAAATCTAGGAAATTCCAGCATGCAGCTAGGGTTGCTGTATACAGTCTCCCTACCCTCTAATTATTATATAGTAGCAGCTTACTCTATAACTTGCTTGCTTTCTTTAGCAACAAACATATTCATTTCAGGTATCATTTAGTAATACTGGATAAGCCAAGGCTGATCAGTTGTCACCCAGTGAAAAAGCTCCAAATGACTGAGGTTAGACAGAGTTTACAATTCTTAATTGGCAAAATATGAGAAAAATAAACAAAACATTTCCAAATTTCACTGCTTATTTCAAAGAAGCATGCAATTTGACCACATCAAAAACTGTATTAAATATAACTAATAATATGTTAACAAAGATTTTTAAAGACCCTCTTCTACTTCAAAGTTGAGTGTAACTGCTCCTTCCTTCTAAAAACGGGTGGGAGTGAAGAGTCATATGCAAAATCTGAAATTTGGGGAAATAGATATCTACACCCATTCTCTTCCTGTCTATAGACAAGTAGGAGAGGGAGAAATAGTAAGAGCCAAAGAAGATGTCCTACTGTTCAGAAAAGTGCATTAAATCTACTTTGAGTGTCCACAGGAAGGGGCAGAGCTACATTTGTCAGGCACAACTAAGTTACACTGCCTAAGCATAGGGAATATGTTTTGAAGTTAAAATAACAATATGGGGTGAGGAATTGATTTAAGGAGGAAATTACTGAAATCACTGGGAGGAAAGAAATAGAAACAGGGACAGCAGAAAGCTAGCAGCAATTGGAGAAAAACAGCTTAAAGAAATTTTTTAAAGAATTATGACTAATTTTTTCAATTCTAAATTATTTTCCTTATCACGATATGGATCTCCCTCCACCTTTCTAAATTTCTTGTGAAGTCTGTTTTGCAAGTCGAATGCCTTCTATAAGTGGTGATGGTGCTGATGTGTGTAAATCAAACAAAAATCTGGCATCCATTTCTGAAATAAGGAATGAAGATGTGAGCAAATGAAAATACTATGGTAGCAGCAGGAATTTAGAGGTGATGGTGACTAGGAGAACATTAGTACCTGGGTTACTCAGTAATTACTGTTATTTACTTTGGGAGGAAACAGTAGACAGCTCTTATAGATGGATAGGATTGATCCGAATTACTTTCAAATATCAAGAAATATTATTATTATTGAAACCAATGCCCCAAGTTCTAGAAATTTTGTTGTAAGCAGATGAACATGATAAAAGAGTTGCAAACTATTAAGACTGAGTTTTCATGAATAGAGGTTTATTTTGTTAATCAAGTAAATCTATGGCAAAATTAGTCAGCTAGTATACATAATTGTCATCTTTACAGTAATTAAGGAGAAATAAGCAGTTCACATAAATGATAATTACTATTGCTTTTGTGTGATTAAAAAAAATTTTTTTTTCATCTCACCGTACGGTATAATATATATATATAATCCATAGCATAGTGGTGTGGAGCCACAGATCTGGAGCTGGGTCACCTGGGTTTGGATTCTGGATCCTTTGCCTTTTATGTGAATTTGAACAAGGTACTTAATCTCCATCTCCTCTGTTTCCTCAGATGTGAGTATAAAAAGAAAATAATACTTTTTAAAAAAATTGTCATGGGGATTGAATTAGATAATACGTGAACAGCACTTAATACAGCACCTGTCATATAGTCTGTCCTCAATAAAGCTGTTATTATTATAACTGATTTTCTTGGAATCATAAATCTTTTGGTGACCATCATTATTATCCATAAAAACAATAGAAACTGATACATTTATATATGCACATTGAAAAATGAGTGGTTGCTTTATTTAATCTTTATTCTTTTTTTTAACTTTTTTTTATTGAAACATAATAATTATACCTACTTGTTGCATACAGAGTTGAATATCAGTACCAGTGTACAGTGTGTGATGCTTAAATCAGGATAATTAGCATGTTCATCATTACAAAATATAATTATTTCATTAACCAATTTCTCACTAATTCCTTTCCCCTTCACTCTTTCTGACCTCTAATAACCAAACAGGAGTCTTTGATCTCTGCAGGCCTCCACTGAAATAGTCATACAAACTGTGACCATCAGCAAGTTAATCATCCCTTCTGCGCCTCAATTCCTCACCTGTAGAATGGGGGTAATCACACTTCATATCTGAAAGGATTGCTGTGAGGATTATATAATTTATGCAAAGCACTTAAAACACTGCATGGCACAAATTAAGCACAATGTGTTAGCTATTATTCTATGATTATTATTATTTTTATGATTGTGCTCCATTCATGATCATCCACTTTGATATTCCCAGCGTTCATCAGCTCCCTGAAGGGGTTTTTAGTGGATCCCTTCTACCCATATTAATTTCCCTGGTTGCTAGTGAGCTTTAGGCAGCAGAAAATGACTACCAGCTTATTAATAGCATTTTGACTGAAACTCATTTTTATAGAATGTCCTGGGAATTTACATTTTAAGCCTTTCATCACTAATCCTGTTGAAGGGTATTCTCTAAGTGTAGGTACCAAAGAGCCAAAACTTATCCTCACTACCTTGGAGTGACGTGGGCAGAAATGGAGTGGGGGTGGAGGAGATGTTTCCTTGAGCTTGGCTCTATTCTACATGTAAGTTCAGTTCAAAGGAAATGTTGTTCTTTCCTTTAGAAGAAGGGAGAATGGCTTTTAGCTTTTTGACATAAAATTTGGAGTGATAATAACTGAAGATGATAAAAATGAGCTTGACTGACCCTACAGATTTTCCAGAGTTTGGTATTATTTATTTTCCTCTTTCTTAGGCAAATAGTAGCTGTGGCAATGTTTCTTCATGTCTTCTGTGGCCTTGCACTGAGGAACTTTAGAAAAAAATATAACTATATTTTTATATAAGCAATTTTTAGAAAATGTACCATCAAAACAGGTTTTGCAACACCGTAAAGAACAAATTAAAACTCATCTTCTTAGCGTTTTAGTAGTAACACTATTCTGATAACACTAAGCAGGTAAATTGTAGCAGTCCATTCTCAAAATAATCAGTTTAGGCAGATTTCTACCATACATTTAAATCTAATCTGCAGTATTAAATAAAAAATAATAGTGCTCTATTTTGTTTTACCTGCATTTGAAAATAGGTGCCTTTTATCTAATAGAAGAGAATAAAGAAAAGACATAGTATTTTAAAAACAGTACCCTAAGGATTTTTAAAAACCAGAAAATTGAAACAACATTGTAAAGATGGCATTATATCATTTTTAGAATTCTTAAAAAGCTTCTTTCATTAAAAAGCACCCCCAAACTGCATTCCTTATAAAATAAATTACTCTACTCATTTTTATTAGTTTAGCTTTAATGTCAGTACTCAAGTTTATATCTGCAGTATTATAAAAACAATGGATTAATAATAGATGTCATATGATGCTTTTATATCTCATATTATGTTTGATTCCTCATTGCTTTTCTCAGTTGCTTTAATTCCTAATCATTCTCCCCCAAACAGAGAGCATCTGCCAATTTCATTATATAGGAACTTAATAATACTTAATTAAAATACAAGCTCTAGTTGCAATCTACCATTTAATTGAATGTGATTTAAATAAAACAATAATGGAAAGTATCAGATAGTTCATACATATTTGTTTGAAAAGGATAATATCTTGAATATTTCTTCAGAGTAACCATAGGTTTTGTAATTTTATCTATATTATAAAAAGAAACTTTACATGATATTATTCATTTTTCTCTCCTTCTAGCACTTATAATTACATCTTACTGCAGATTTTTAAATATTAATTTTTTCTTTTGGACATTCAAAGCAATGCATTACATTTTTATGCATCTTAAAAAGTTTATCCTAAAAATAAGTTTGGAATGGTTTTAAAATATGCATGTACAATGCCTAATAAGATTAAACATATTTTTACTAATGATTTTTAATACTCTATTAAGGTATGATTGGCATAAAAAAGCTGTACATAGTTAACATACACAATTTGATGAGTTTGGAGATAAGTACATATGTGTGAAACCATCACCACAATCTAGGCTGTGAACACATCCATCACCTCTAAAAGTTTCCTCCCACCCTCTTTATTTATTACTTTCATTAAGTTTTTTTTTTTTTGTGATAAGAGCACATAACATAAGATATATCCTCTCAGCAAATTGTAAAGTATACAATACAGTACCTTAAAACTATAGCTATGTTGTACCGTTTATCTCTGGGACTTATTTGTCTCGCGTAAGTGAAACTTTGCAACCATTTACTAGTACCTCACAATTTCCTCCTCTCCCAGCCCTTGGCAACCACCATTCTACTCTCTGCTTCTACCAGTTTGACTATTTTAGATTCCTCATGTAAGTAATATAATGTATTATTTATCCTTCTGTGTCTGACTTATTTCACTTATCATAATGTCTTCCAGGTTTGTCCAGGTTTCCTCTTTTTTTTAAGATTGAATAATATTCCATTGTTCATATATGCCACATTTTCTCTATCCATTCATCTGTTGAATGTATATTTAGATTAATTTCATGTCTTGGCTATGTGAATAATGCTGCAATAAATTGGGAGTGCAGATATCACTTCAAGATTCTGATTTTAGTTCCTTTGGATATAAACCGAGAAGTGGGATTGGTAGATAATATGACAGTTCTATTTTTAATTTTTTGAGTAACTTCCAAACTGGCAGCACCAATTTCCATCCCCACCAGTGTACAAGGGTTTCCTTTTCTCCACATCCTTGCCAACACTTTTTTTTTTCTTTTCTGACAATAGCCAACCTACTACACGTGAGATGATATCTCATTGTGGTTACAATAAAGGACTATTTGCTTGCAAATTTCAATGAAAAATAGAAGTGCATAACTGTTAAATGAATATCTTGGTGTAGAAGTCGTAATTGTCACATAGCTGTAGTTACTCTATAAATGTGATGAAAAAATAGTAATAATTATGACAGACAAAAGAATTCAGATGCAATGAACTGTTGTTTCCTTTCTCTTTTTTTCTTTATATATAATAATAATTTTTGTAAAATAAAAGAACAGGTAGAGAAATATGGATCACAGAAGAAAAAGGTTGGAACAAGTGAAGAAATATGGATCACAGTGGAAAGTTTGACAAAGTTTGATACAGGGCACTGTATTCAGAAGTAAATAGATATTTTGTAAAAAATGTTTGAAATTGATCTTCAGTGTGTCCTTTTTGGGGTCACATTTGCTTCAAACCATTTTTTAAATAGTACATCATAAACTCAGTTCCCTGTCTCATTCCCTTCCATCACTTTCCACGAACAAGAAGTTGCTATTTAGTTTAGCTGTCTACAGTTCTGCACTTTTATAACATATTCATAAAACAAATATGCAGAAAGTTTATTGTGAATGTTAAAAATATTTTAAAATGTATGTACATATTGTTCTAGTTCATTCTAACTCCTACATGGCATTCCATTGTATAGTGGCAAACTAAGGCATGAGTCGGGGGAGAAGCACAGGGTGGGTGGGAACTATCTGCCAAATAGGGAGCAGTATCTTATCACTGACATTGTTTAGAATCGCCAACTTCTTTTGGTTTTATAGTTAAATTCTCCACTGACAATTCTTTACCTTTTCACTTGCACCCAGGCAGAACCTTCCCACTGTCTCTCCCTCACCCCACTTCCTTGATATGCCACTGCAGAGTACGAAGATGCTATAATTTTTTAATTCTTTCTCTTTTTGTAGTTGTGTGAGTCAGGGCTACTTGAAGTACATGGTCTGCAAACTGTTAATACCTGGTCGGTAATGAGATAAGGAGCTTGTATCACAATGCATATTAATCTATTGTTTCCTTAAATCCAGAAAGTCAAGCTACAAAACAAAATAGTATATGGAAATGAGATAGTTTGGCTAAACCAAAGAGTGTGTGCAATGAGGTAATTGATTTGCGTTTGTAGCAAGCCCCTTATCTTATGGGAGTTTGGTAACAAATTTCACAGAGCAGTATTATGCACTTTGAGTAGCACTGATATGAGATGGTTGCAATTTTTCTTAAATATTAATCATGATTGAGAAAATAACCTTAATGTGCTTCCAGGTTCATGAGGGCAAGAGTTCATCTGAGTATGCTCCAGGAAGTAGAATTGCTGGGAGTTGGGCTACATGCATATTCAGCTTTACTGTATACCAGTAGATTGTTCCCTTATGTGATTATACCAGCTTACCCTCTGACCAGCATGCTGCAAATTTTGATTTTCCCCAAACTCTTACCAATAGGTAGATATATCAGACTTTTTTTTCTCCACGATTGCTATAGTAGTTGCTCATCTTTCATCTCTACTCTTGGATTTTTTTCTTATTGATTTGGAGGATTAATAAATTTTGATTGTACTTTTATAGGATTATTTCATATTGACCCAGTTAATTTGCTGAATTATCTTATTAGTGTTAAGAATTTATAAATACATTCAGTAATTTTATACTCTATTGTCTACAAATTATAATTGTCTTTAATTTCCAATTTGCCCCCCTTACTTTACCTATCATATTGCATTGACTAAGATCATCAGTATAGAGTTATCTTCTTAAGTTTAATGGGAATGCTTCTATTTTTTCACAATCAAGTGTGATATTGCAGCAGAGTTTTGGCATATACCGTTATGGCCATCATGAGAATGTGCCTTGAAGGCTTACCATTATAGAGAATGGAGAATAATTGACCAAAGGCCCAGCTATCACAATCTGAATTCCATTGCTATTTGCTTTGAGGCCATGCTTCCCATGCGTTGCTTCAGTCATAAATGAGCATGGCAGGAAACTAAGTTAGACTCATTCCTAGGACACATGGGACCTCACTGATGCTGACTTTGACTTAGGACTCCCTGACAGACTTGCTGAATCTTCCTTAAACTGCCCCACAGTCTAGGATGCTTCCACACAACCTTGCCTCCTTCTCGCTTTCACTCAGGGTCTGACTTGCCTCATGGTCTGACAGCTCTCCCAGCCCCCTGGCTCCCTTCCATATTCTCTCATTCAGGCATTTAATAAAATACTTGTGCATTTAAACCTGTGTTGGCATCCATTTTCTTCCCTGAGGTACTCGATTAACATAACCTTTATCTAATGAAGAAAATTTTCTTTCATTCCTACTAGTGTAGGAGTTTTTAATTTTCACTTCCTTCTTGTAGGGGAATTCAATGTTTTGGCTTATGTCATTGTTACTTCTCTTTGGAGGAGTAAAATGTCAAGTGAGTCTTTATTTGATTCTCTGTGCACCTCATCTGCCCTCTCTCAGATACTTATTTTTTCCTTTATTCTTATATTGCTGTTTAAAGTTGGAAACACTAATTAGTGCTGATTGATTATTCATAGTTTTCCCTCTACCTTTTTTTCATCTAAGAAGGATGGTGAGACAACTTTTCGGTTTTTAGTGGGTTTCTATTTTTTCATGTTAATGGTAGGTGTTTTCTCCTGGACTCCTACCATGCCTTTCAGTCTACTTTCCTCCAAGTTGCTTGCAGGGTATCAATAATAATTTTCAAGGTAGTGGTAACTAATTGTCCTCTTACATTGTCCTCCTCTTCTGGAATGGAGAAGTGGTAGCTATGTGTGGATATTTGATATTTTCTTTCTCTTTATCTCCGGATTGAACATGTCACGATTTTGACATGCACTTTTGACTCTATCTTATCATGAATGCTGCAGCATTGGGGTTTTTTTTCCATTTATTTAACTAATTTTTGCTTGTTTGTTTTGTTTCGTTTTGTTGCTCTTCTTAGGTTGTATGGAAGGGAACTCTTGTAGTCTTCCTTCTACTGCTGTTATCCTCCAAAGCTACTTCAGTACCATTTTCACATGCAGCAAAAATGAAAACAGTGTAACTATATTAACTGCATTGGAAAATAAACTTTGAAGTAAATGTTTACTCCTGATTAGAAGCTATCATTTGTTATATCAGAAATACCGACTCCCCAAGCCAGAACCTTCAATTACAAAATTTGTAAATGGCACTTACTGTCTCAGAAGTAGAATTCTAATGTATACAATTGCCAATGTTAGTAAATTTACTGCAGTGAAAACGTGTTTTCAAAATATTACATTGAAATATATTTAGGAAAGGAGAGGGGACTTCCCAAATACCTTCATACAAGTCTGTTCTTTAATAATCCCACAGGGTGAGAGAGTCAAATTCAGGACAGAGGGAATATAAGCTTTAGATAGATGTATAATGTCCAGAATTATCAGGGCAGGATGTCAAAGGCTTGGAGTATCAGTGAAGCACACCTCACCTGGCTCTGACCCTCACATTGAGCAAAAAGCAGAGGGTAAAGTCTGGATACACACAGTTCCTATGACAGAGAAAGAACATAGAACTTCTGGTCAATTTAGTAAGGTCAACTGATATGATAAACTCTCCCATACCGAGCCTGAAGCAGCAGTGTATAAAATACAATAATTTAATATTTACTTAATAAATCTTAAAAATATAAAGGGAAGTTCTTAAGTTCCCAAAATAAGAAGCACTTCAGAGTCTTAATGCCTATATTAGGGACAGGAATTCATAACATATTTTCCTTAAAACAACTCAATTCCATATTTAATATGATTGAATTTTTGAATCCCTCTTCTTATATCATAGCAATATTTTATTATACATAGAAAGTCTGAAAATTTTTTAAAAAATGTAGTCATTGAAATTAAAAATTCAACAAATGGTTTAAAAAAGAGAGTAAGTTAATTGGATGATAAGTTTGTTGTACTGATAAAAATCAAACATATAGGCGAACAAAAGATAAAGAAATAGAAAACGAAGGTGTCAAAAAACTCAGAGAATAATGAAAAAGTTCAATAGTTATTTAACAGGAATGAAGAGGGAGCCTACAGAAGACACCACAGCTGACAAAATAATGGCCTGAGTTTCTCAAAAATGAATATAAACCTCTGATAGAAAGAGGGCAAATAAGCAAACAAAGAGCCAAATACCACAAAGATAAGTGGTATAATAGAGGTAAGTAAAGGATATCGTATCTATGAGACTGGAGAGGAAAAGGACCCAGCTCTATCTCAAAAAGTCAGGGAGTCCTTAAAATGAGATGGTGCTTGAGCTTAGTTTTGCAAAAAGACAAATAAATAACATGGGAAAGTCCTGCTTCAGCAAAGTGAGAGAAATAATTCTAAGCAATATGCACATATGCATAACCATGTGGGAGCTTGCATCATCTTTTGGGAGCACAGACAGTCTGATAAAGCAGACAGCAGGAGGCAGTAACTAGTGTGTAATGATGGAAGCCAAAGCAAAGTAGAAGACCTCGTCTGGGATGCCATTGAAAAAAGATGGCACTCTGTTTATGAGAACAGTCCCATGCAAAGTGTGGTCTGTGAATTGAGACCAGTCTGCAAATTTTCTTACTAGTTCTCAATGTGATAAATAGAAAGAGTCAGAGTAAACATTTAGAAACTTTTATGCAGTTTGGTATTGCCAGGAAATCCAAGTGTATCACCATGTACATCACAAAAGTATCAGTCTGAGAAACATTAGAAATTAAAAACAAACAACAATAACAATAAAAACTGGTAGTTCTCCATGAAAAAATTGAAGAAGCTTCTGGAAGAATTTAAGTCAGGGAGAAACTGTTACATTTAGGCAGCCATCACAATTTTATATATTAAAAATTTGGGGTCAGATGAATAAGGCAACATGCTTGAGTTCAAATATTAAATGAGTGAGGAAGTGTTCTATTTAACTCTGATTATATCAGACATTTACACTTTATTATGAACTTAAGTAATTCTTTGTTCTTCAGGGAAATTTAAAAAGTAAATCTGTTCTCCTTTAAAAATTTTTAAGCATAACTACTAGATATACTGGAAAAAGTATAATAAACAATCCAATATCATTTTCAAGAATGTATAGAGAACACACTCTATAGCCAACCCATCTTCTTCAAATCCACACAAATGAGAGAAAACAAGAAAGAGAATCCACGGTAGACTAATAATTGTGAAAAATGTTGAAAAATTAAAAGCAGATGGGCTTGCATTAAAGAAGGAAACCATAGCTCAAAACCTATGAAGGATGATACTACAGCAAAAGAGGAAGGGTAGTTTATTAGTCCATTTCTGTTGCTTATAACATAAATACTTGGAACTGAGTAATTTATAAAGAAAATGAAATTTATTGCTTACAGTTTCTGAGGCAGAGAAGTCCAAAGCCCAGAGAACACATTTGGTGAAGGCCTTGGTGGTGGCAACAGTGACAGTAGGCTATCACACTGCAAAAATGGTGGAGCAGAGAGAGACTAACCTCCTCATTCACTCTCCTTTTAAAGCCCTCCAAACCATGCCCATGGCCCCCATTTTTAATCCATTCACTATGGCATGGTCTTACAATCTAATCACCTGTTCAAGGTCCCACCTTTGAATTACCATAATAGGATTTCCCACTCTCAACTGTTATAGGGGGTATTAAGTTTTGGGGGGACATTCAACCCAAGGCAGATAGTAAGCATACTTTTTGCCTAGAGATGGTGGATATTCATCTGTGGAAGAAAAAAAAACAGAGGAAATTAACAAGGAGAGTAGTTTAGTTGTCACAAGCAGAGTATCCAGAAATCTTTTGCAAATCTTGAAGACAGGGAATAGCAATGGAGTGGCTTGGTTTCCTCTGAGTGGGGACAGTGGAAGTGGAACCTTGAATCAGAGAATGAGAACAATGGTCCAGGTGAATGGCAACACTGGGAGAAGTGGAGAGCATCTGCAAGCCACAAGGCTAGCCTCAGCTGATGGACATGCCCCAGGGCTACTCCCACTCAAGGCATACCAAAGTAAACGCTGCACCATGCCCTGCCTCTACCCTAAGAAGGCTGTGTAGACAGAGTATAGAAAAGCATCTCAACTCCAAAAAAATGTATGCATAAGAAGTCATAAAATCAAGGAAAATGAACATCATGAATGAGTGATGATCAACTCAAAAAATAATACATATAAGTAAGTACAGTTAATAAGTGTAAGCTGGAGAGGGTTTTAAAATAAATTGTGTAAAGAGTCTGAGAGAAACAAAAGAATTAGCATGGGTCACTGAAATTAACAATTTAATTACTGGCATAAAATAAAGCTTCAGTTGTTGGAATGACTAACAGAATGGATTTAGGTGAGGGAAAATTAGTTCACTGGTTGACGAGGCAGTGTGTTCCCAGAGGGCAGCATGAAAATTATATATATATATATGTGTATATATATATATAATATATACACACACACACACACAATATTCAAGAAAAGTCTCATGCAGGATGGGTTAAGAATTCCCAAAATCATTTCAAAAAGAATTTAAGAAAGCAAGAATAGATACAATGGAGAGAAAGCAAGAATTTCCTGAAATCGAAGAAGGATACAAGTTCTGAGATTGAAGAGATCCATTAAATACTCAGTAGAAATAAATTTCAAAAAAACTCACAAAAACAAATATAGTGAGTTTGGAACAACAGAAAGTAAGAAACAAACTGAGAGGAATTCTAAAACCTTTTCAGCATGAGAGAGAAGAAAAAATTATCTATATTATCACAAAATTATAAGAATCAAATTGCCACCCGACTTCTCATTAGTAACACTGAACTCAAGAAAAATGGGTAGGATGTGTTGGGGAGGGAATTTTAACTGGTGTTATAACCCCAGCCAAATGACACTTCAATGACATTGAAATACAGACATTTTCAGAAATAGAGAGACTCAGAAAGCTTACCACTATAGATTTCTCAGAGAATACTCCTGCAAATGAAATATTGTTGTAGGGCATAGAATAGGGATGTAAATAGCATTAATGGACAAAGTAATAAATGAAACTTAGGTTTACATAAGTAATCATTAAAAATTAACTAGATGATATTTATATGGGAATGTGTAAAGAAGTTAACCCATGTACCTAGGAAAATTTAGTATTTTATAACAATGGCCTATCAATCAGTGGATAAAGGGATATATTATATAACAAATAGTATTGGGAAAATTGTTCACCCAGACAGAAATATGTACATATTTAAATCTCTAATAAAGCATGTATGGAATGAAAAAAAGATACCCTTTAAAAAAAAAACTATAAATTTTAAACAATTCAGGAAACTATGTTTTAAACTTGAAATGGGTAGGTCTTCTTCTATGTACAAAAGCCATTTAAAAAACTATGTGCACATGTGACTATACCTTTAAATAAAAATACCATACAAGTAATAGGCTATGAAAATTATTTGAAATAAATGGAACAAATAAAGCAATTAACATTTAAATTATATAAAGAATTCCTACTAATGACAAGAAAGAAGACAAGAAACAGTTAAGAGAAAGGATGTGAACAGTGTATCATAAGAGGAAACATATCTAATTGATAAATTTTAAAAAGTGTTTAATGTCACTTGTTATAAAGAAAATGCAAGTTAAAGCACCAGTAGATATTTTGAATGTCAGATTGTTCAAAAACAAAAAGTGTGAAAATATCAAGTGTTAGTAAAGGGCAAGAGAAATAAGAACTTTGAAACAATGGTGGAAATATAGATTGGAATAGCCATTTTAGATGACAACTTGTAGATATCAATATATGATTCCAATTGTTGGAATATTCTCTAGAGGAACACATATGCATCTGTGAACAAAAAATGTAAACAGGGAAGTTCCTAACAGCATTGTTTGATGAAATGGTAAATGTTTTATATTTGAAAGTATTTATTTTGATTGATTCACAGTATTCAATTGTTCCAAGGAACATAAAGGAAAGCCCAGACTTCAGGTAATGCACAGAAAACTCTACGTTTACAGATAGCAGCTTCATTTTTTTATCTTCTGGAACAGTCTTATAAACCAAAAGAAGTTAAGTAGCTACACTATGGAACTGAGAAAGCAGAAGTATGTTTTATTCCCAGCTATATTATCGTGGGCAAGTAATTTAAACTTTCCATCATTTTACTATCTTCAACTGAAGCATTTTATCTGGACTCTAATTTTAAATGATTGGAAATGCAAAGTGTTTTCCAATCAGATTACCTAGTCTTGAAAGACTGTGTAAAAGTCTACGGCAGATGATATCAATCTGCATCCTCTGAGAGTGTCATAGTGTTTGTCTGAAGTATTTTTTCTTCTTCGTTGCTTTCTTTTTGTTATTCCTTTCTATTACTTCTTACTTACCTGGCTGATATACTCTACCTTTATAAAATAGAATATAGGCTGATATATTTTATCATGGGACTACCAAATATGATAGGAAAAAATGCATGAGGAAAACAAATATCAGTTACAATACTGCAGATAACTGAACTAGCCGTAAAATTTAAGACAAAATGTTGAGACACAGGAAATAAGAAAATTGGTGTATAAAGCAATATACTTTTGTATCATTAAGATGATGCAAAATTTGAACAATTTAATAATGCGCCTTAAAGAACTAGAAAAACAAGAACAATCCAAACCTAACG
>NW_007726152.1:101009-166694 GCF_000696425.1 Galeopterus variegatus
GTCGGTGACGGGCCATAATAATCATATACAGTGTATATTGACAAAAAAAAAAAAAAAAAAAGATGATGCAAAATGGTCAAATTTGGTAAAAATAAAGAGAAAAGTGCTTTTGTTCATAAGTTTTGTCAATTAATGTAGTATTTCCAGATTGTCAGTAAAACCTTCAACTAACCCTCATCTGAAGACCATGCCAAGCATAGTAGACTTACCTCTTTCAGGCAAGTAAGGGAAACGGAAATGAGCAATGGTTATTCAACACTTTATTCATACAACAGAATGTGTTTGAGGGTCTACTATGTGCCAGGTACCTAAATGTGAGTACAGCAGTGAATAAAACAGACGATTTTGTCCTCATGGTTATATTCAAATGTATCAAGAAATGTGAAAACAGTTATATCAATCATTAAAATGTTTAAATGTATCTTTCTCATATGACTAGCATTGGGATCATCTAATTATTTTATAAATTGTCAAATTTTATTATAATAATACTTTTTGGTGTGTGCTTTTTTCCCCTTAGTATTTTATGTTCTTGAGAACAGGGCAGTTTCCCCCTCCCTGGGTCTACTGAGATAACTGGCATATGTTAGGAATTCAATTATGTTTGTTAAACAAGTGAAGTATTCAACCTCTACGCATCTCAATTTTTTCAACTGTAGAAATGTACATAATGATGATAATAGTATAGTGATACCAATGTCTCCATGGTTGTGAAGAGTAACATATACTGTATTGGGAAATCTTCATATGATGTCAGGCTTATGAGGCTCAATTTGTGAATCAAATTGAAAAACATTTTTTAAAACATTATTATAAATGAAAACTTTATGATGATGAATTCTAAGCAAGAGAAAATATATTTAAATTTTTTTTTAACACTTGTCCATATTTGTGGGGTACAGTGTGTTGTTTCAATACATGCATATACTGCACAATGACTCACTTAGGGGAGATAATATAGTTTTGTACCCATTAGTCCACCTCTTCTCCTTCCCCCTGGCCCAGCACCCTCACCTCCCCTGCCTCTGGTAACAATTATTCTACTCTCTATTTCTATGAAAACGACTTTTTTTTTTTTTTTAGATTCCGCATATGTGTGATATCATGCAGCATTTTCCTTTCCGTAGCTGACCTACTTCACTTAACATGATGGTTTCTGGTTCCATGCATCTTTCTGAAAATGATAGGATTTCATTTTTTGGTAGCTGAATAGTATTCCATTGTATATACACCATAGTTTTTTGTTTGTTTGTTTTTGTTTTTTTATCGACTCATTCCTTAATTGATTCCATTGGGCATTTAATTGATTCCATCTCTTGGCTATTGTGAATAGTGCTGTGATGAATATAGGAGTGGAGGTGTCCTCTTGATATATTGATTTCATTTCCTTTGGGTATATACTCAGTAGTGAGATAGCTGGATCATCAGGTAGATCTATTTTTAGTTCTCTGAGGAACCTCCATACTGTTTTCCACAATGTACCAATTTACCAATTAACATTCCCACCAACAATGTAGGAGAATTCCTTTTTCTATGCATCCTTGCCAGCATTTGTTATTTTCTGTCTAGTTGATAATAGCCACTATAACTGAGTTGAGATGATATCTTGTTTATCTTGTGGTGGTTTTAATTTGCATTTCCCTGATGAGTAGTGATTTTGAGCATTTTTTTATGTGCTTTTTGACCATCTATATGTCTTCTTTTGAGAAATATTGTTAAGCCATTTGTATCATTTTTTAATTGGGTTATTTGCTTTTTTGCTGTTGGGTTGTTTGAGTTCCTTATATATTCTGGATATTAACCCCTTGTCTGGTGTGTAGTTTACAAATGCTTTCTCCCGTTCTCTAGGCTGTCTCTTTACTTTGTTGATTGTGTCCTTTGCTGTGCAGAAGCTTTTTAGTTTGATATAGTCCCACCCATCCATTTCTGCTTTAGTTGCCTGTTCCTTTGTAGTCTTGTCCAAAAAAGTGCTGCCTACTCCCATTTCATGTAACATTTCCCCTATGTTTTTTTCTAGTTGTTCCATAGTTTCAGGTCTTAAATTTAGATCTCGAATCCAAGAATATATACTTTAATGTATCTTTTCAGCTTTCTCTTACATATGTTCCAGAGAGAGAAAAAAAATACTGCATCCCCCATGTCTTTTTTTTTTTTTAATCTAAATGTACTTTTATTTCTGAGGGTCATATTTCAGTATTCATATTTCCATCTTTTCATGCGTAGATGTACTTGTGTAATTTGTCCTAAACATTTTTTTGTATAATGAATGAGGAATTATTTTTAATGCCAATAACCATACCAGGTATAATTTTTTCTTAATTACAAAATGTTTAACCATTGTAAAATTCTTTCACTATTCTCTTCTTTTTGAAAACAAACCACATTTCAGTGAGGGCGAAAAAAACATGTTATGCTCAGAATTCACACACGATAAGAAATTCATTCCACAAGTGGAGTAAGACCTTTAAAAGACCTTTATCTTCCTCACAGAATAAATTTGATATGTCTTACAGACCATTAAGCGAACTCTGCCTCACTGTGCATGCAGATAGAACCATCTCTTGAAAGCACTAACACTATAAATTCCATTCAGATGATGAAATTGTAATAAAAATAGTATATTATGCTACATTTGTATATGATTACATAATAGATTTGTTAACATTTATTTTTCTTCTACTAATAATCATTTTTAAAAGATCTAATAAATCCAAGAAGCTTAAAAAACATATTTAAACTAGAAGACCCATTCCGGATTGCAGCATGCCCTGCTGGTGGTGCTGCTGAAACTATTTAAGAGCTGAGCTAAGTATTTAAATGTTTCTCTGCCACTTAGACAGGTTTCCTATATATTTTCTGTAGTATAAGAACTGTTTATTTATCACAAATTCGATACTTGGGTACATATTTTATTCATTTAGAACGCCATCTGATTTCAGTTTGTCCATTTTTCTACTCCATTGTGTCTTTATAACAAGATAAATATTTTCAAGTCCTTAATTAATAAGAGAAATATTACAAGATTAACCCAAGTAGAATTCCTATCTTCCATCTATTAAAATGAGCAATTTGACAAAAGCTATGAGGTACTTGAATTTGGTGAAAATCAGATCTCTAGTTAAGTCACATGGCACTTTCTATAATGGAATCTGTAAAAACAATTTTTTAAATCATTATATTGTAGGGCTAAAAAGAGATAGGTTTAATACATTGATTTTTAGAGATGAGGAAACTGATATTGTTAAATAACGTACCTAAGAAATTTCATGTAGTTAGAGGCAAATTTGAAATTTAGAACCTCGAAGACTTTCTCCTAATTGAACTGGCTTTTATGCTGTTCTTTATCTAATCAAATTGTCTTATCTTTAAGTACGAGCACATCTAACTTAGAAAGTGCTTATGTGCCAAACATCTAAGGGAATTGGGCATCCGAAAAGCTTTTAAATTGAGAAAAATTACATAAGCTCACAGTCAGAGAAACATGTTATATTACATTGTGTGTGCATTAATGTCAATGAGAATTCAATACTGAGATCAAATGTACAATATGCTGTCAAATGTTTAATAATTCTTCAGTGTCTAATTAAGTCTAAGAAAGCTGCGCTTATGAGTGAGTCATTGTGATTTCATATTAAGTACAATATAATGAACTGGTATAAATAGGATAACACTGAAGAGTCAATGACTTAAGCTGATTGTCTGAAAGCAGGTTTCATGCTACCACAACCTTTTAATATCAACTTAGGCTTCTGCGCAAGGAAGAAAGAAAAGAGAAATGCTACACTTGGTGCTGCATGAAGTGGAGCTGGATATTCATGGGCCTTAAGTGATCAATATCTTTATCAGATCTGTGTAAATGTTGTGAGCAAGTACAATTAAAGAGCAAATCCCTGGATCAGTTGGCTAAGCCAAATTTCAGCTCCAGAAGCAGATGATTTCACTGGAGGGCACTTGTTAGGGAACACAGGAAACAACTATAGCAGACAAATGTTTTAAAGACAACTTATAGATTAATAATGGGACTCTGGAGTCAGAGCACCTGGGTTCAAAAGTCCTTTCCAACATTGTCTGGTTGTACGATGTTTCACAAGTCACTCAGCCTCTCTGGGCACAAGTTTTCCCATCTGTGAAAGAGAATATATCCTTCATTAGGGCTATTACACATTTCAAAGCAGACGTAAAAAACTAGAAGAGCATCTACCTCTTCAGATACTGAAAAGGAGGCTTTCTAAACATTCCCTTTCTGAAGAAGTCAGTCACCCTTTTGGTATCCCAGCTGGGTATGTTCCGGGAGTCCTAGTCACAGAATATCCCTGGAGAAGGATCAGTCTTTTTTGGGTTAATGAGTCCCTAAATGTAGTAGTAGATATACTTCTAGGTTTTTTAAATGTGTACTTTATTTTAAAACTCATAGTAAGAATGTAAAAAACATTGACAATTCTTATTCATGGAACAGCATTTTCCAAGCAGTATTTAGGCAAGAAAATTCCTCTTTGAAACCACAAAGATATGTGCATTTACAACAAAAGGAAGTTCCATAGAAATCATATTTAATGAGAACTCTAATTTGCACAGATTCATGGACTGTCAATTATGAGCTGAAATTTTTTAAAAAATGGAAACACAAATGTAAAATTGTGAAGTAAAAAAAAACAAATCAACTTACACTCTATGAAGGAATCATGACCATCTGAAGATGAGTAACAAAGGCTGACAATATAAAACAGGAAAATTAAAAGGAGGCCCAGACTAGGACCAGAGCAGAAGCACTGGCCATTTCAGGTTAAAGGTGACACCATTTCTCAGTGAAGAGAAGCTGAAAGCCCCAGAAGCACCAGAACCACATGCTTATTATTTATTGTTTTCCTTACAGCATTAATGTAGACATTATTAATAACAATATGCAATCTATTTTATAGTGTAAACTAAATTCTTTTTAACTCATTGTCTATAAAATATAAATTTACAGAACCTCTTCAGATACTGAAAAGGAAACTTCCGTAACACTCCCTGTTGAGGAAGACAGTCACGTTACTGATGTCCCAGCTGGGTACACTGTGGGAGCCATCATCACAGAGTACTTCCTGGACAAGGATCAGTCCTGTTGTGGTTAATCAGCCCCTAAATGAAGTCTTCTGAGTAACCCAAATAGGAATTTGTTGTAAACATTTTTGTGTGTTGACTTGTAGACAAAAATATCCAAACTACAAATTATGGATGAAAAACTATACATTCTAGGGTATTTCCTAAAATACTTCCAGTGCTTGGAAATGTAATTAGGCTCAAGTCAGTGCAAACTCCTCATTAATGCTCACATCACATTCCAATTATCATCCCTTTGGTTTATAAAATAATGCTTTTCCAAATAAAATAAAACATTTTCCGAAGTTAAATATAAGAACATTCTTACTGTGCGATCTATTCTACTGATCATCAGATTTATATGTTTAAGCTGATTGATTCTAAATGATGAATTGATGAAACTTGATTTTTCTTCCATGAGCATCTCTTTCAGAAATGTTGCTCAAAGATGTTCCCAGACACAGAGGGACCATTTTTTGGTCAAGGATATTTCAGTAGCTGAGATACAGTTTGGGATAGTGAAGTCTTCAAACAAGGTTTTAAGCTTTCTAAGAGCTTTTGTCACGTGGAACATCCCCAAATATAAACAGAGTTCACTAACTGATGTTATTTATTTATATTTAAACCAACAGAGCTCTAATAGCTAAACTGAAATTCTAAGGTAATTTCCTTCGGCATACAGTTATGTATTGTAACATCTAAAGAGTTCTTTAAGTAAATCAGACCTGGTCAGGGGAGGGAAACCCAGTAGATAAGATTGATTGGACCCTGAAATCTGTGTACATTTTACTGTACAATAAATTATATATATATATATATGTATATACATATGCACATATATACATATAAGTGATATGTATACCACACAAACATGTACACACATACATATATACATACATATAGAGTAGGGAAATAATAATGTTTCTAACATGGTTTGAATTCTTTACCTTTCAAAGTTACCTAGTTCTCACTACTATGACCATGTTTTTGATTCATATATATCAAGGATTCCTTTCTTTATTCACAGTCCTTAACATTTGTTAATTATTGCAGTCTCTCTTGTTGCCATTGTCCACAATTTACTTCCAGCACCTGTTCTTTTTTTTATCAGTTGATTTCTGTGGTGGTTTGTTCTTTCCCATAGATGCTGCAGAATGTCTATTTGCTGTATTAATTCATTGCTTCAGGAGTGCTGTTTCTTTTTTCTCCGGTCTTGGTGCTCTGCTTTATGTCTGTATTCTGTCTCTCATCCACAGTGTCCTATCTACTACACTGTGGCATGGGGAGGATTATTTTGTACTCTCTTGGGCTGAAAAGTAACTTTCTTTTTGAGGTTTAAGTTGAAAACTGATCCCTCCTTTGTGCAGCACCATGACACTCTTGTGTGCTGCTGTTAAACACTCTCCCTGGTTGCTGTAGCTCAGAAGACAGCTTTTGACCATTTCATGCCTACTGTGGGGTGGAATAGACATTGACAGACATTACCCCATTTTATCCCCACAAGAGGTACACACAGCAAGAAACACGTTGAGCTAGATTAAATCAATTGCCTGAGGTCACATATCTAGTAAATTGCAGAACCAGGACTCAAACAAAGGTCTTTTGACTTTAAATCCCTTGGTCTTTCCATTATACCATATTGCTTTCTGTTGAGTTAGTAATTCAACATAATACATGCGTTATAGTAGACATAAAATGGAACAGAATAATTGTTTACGTTTTCCATTTTTGAAAGATGAGATGACCTGTTTGCTTTGGTGCTGATTAAAAACGAACTGGATTTTACAAATTATAGAGACTTAGCTTAGTAAGTGCTGCTTAGCTCATTTTTTAAAAATCAATTCCTTAATATAGCAGAATGGAATGGTTTGTATAATTTAAATATTTCTGTCTTGAACACACAAAATTATTTAGACTATATGGCAAGGTAATAGTGTGGAGGTAGGGTTAAAAGTTCATGTTTTAAAAATTCTTTAAGTAGAGATTTTAAAAAATATCTCAGAATTGAAATAGCATTACAAATTTATAATTTATAGTTCAGTAAACTTTTTAAAATTATTTTATTAAATTGATATACCCTCCTATCCTCCTCCTGTAAATAAAGTATAATAATATCCTCTGAATAAAATGTTCTCATCAGGAGATTCAGCTATTCTTTAAACCAATGATTGTTTTTCTTCTTAACAGAAAAGACCATTGCTATTGAAAATGCAAATGAACCCTGACTTTTACTTCAAATTAACTTTTGTATTTTTGTTACAATTCATATTTATATTGACACAATATATATGATCAAGTATGGGACCCCTAAGAGATTGATTATTTTAGCTCTTTGTTTTTTAAATTTTAATTTATCACTTATTTATTTTTATTTTAACTTATCAATATTTTAACTCTTTTAATGATTGACTATCATCAGCGTACAAAACAAGGAATTCCTGTAAATCTCTTCCTGTGTAAAAGCGTCTTTATTCCCTTTCCCATCCTTCTCCTCTGTCTCCCCCCTCCCTTTTTCCTCTCTCCTTTCGTCCTTCTCCTTTCTTCCTTCCTTCCTCTTCTCTTTTCTTACCAAAAACAGTATTCACTAGGATCTATAAGTAAAAAAACCACTTTGCTTTATGCAAAGCCAATTCCCCCCACACACCCTGGTGAGAATCTATATTTCTGGGCAGAAGTCATGCGTTGCCTCAGTGGGCCACGTGAGCACGTTTTAAGTCTAGCGTTCTGGTGACTGAGTCCCCTGGAGCTGGACTGAGGTTGCTGAGTGAGGCGCTGGTGCTGCTGTCACCACAGAGCATACGGCCAAAGGCTCCTTGCTGAGTACCCACCTATAAAAGCTAATAGGAGATATTGTAGGAAACACACTTTCAGAGAGAATTTTCATTTGGGAATAATGTGATAAAGCCATTTTCCTCTCTTTTTGTGTTATTTCCAATTAGAAACACTATGAGGAAGTAGGCTTCTCCTATTTCCTATTTGCTCAACTCTGTGAATATGCCAAGGGAGTAGTTGAACACTAAGGAAAGGCTCAGTTAGGACTGGCCAGCAAAGCAGGCGAGTGAGAATTCCTTTCATTTCTCCAGGTTGATAAGATCTTTTGAAAAACGTGGATCTAATTTCAAATAAAGACAAACACTATGTCTTTGAAATTTCATACGGACACCCCTGATAAAACCATTTCAAGTTATCAGGAAATCCTGTGTGGTGTTCTCTGTTTACAGTTTGTTCAGAATTTCAAGTCTGAACGAAGATCAGGGAGAACGATGATGTCTGTTTTCCCCCTTTTGCTCTGTATACTTTCTGTTTTGGCATTCTTCATATTTTCATTTTATGAAGGAAGATAATCTTTTTAAAATCCCAATGGCTTTATTCTTCTTTCTGCTGCATGTAAATGCCTGCATGCCAAAATTGCTTATAACAGTCTTCTATTTGAAAGCCAAGCAGATAGTTTATGCTTTACTCTTTTTTTGGGGGGGGGGGGTAAAAATTATTTCCTCTTTCTGTTTCTCTGATGGGCTACTTCAACAAGCAGACCCTGTAAATTGTTCCTCTCTTCTCCATATCTTGAATATATCATACTCAGCAGTGCTTATCTATAGCCTTTCCCTCTGATGTTCAAGTATTTTATGCTGGCAGAAATCAAAAAATAAGACAAATTTCAGAGAGCTCCATGGCTCAAATTTGGCATTGCTGTCCCAGACTTGGAACATCCTGACAATGAGATGGCGTTTGTAGCCTCCTGTTAGCTGCCAGTTATGTGTGGTTTTCTTAGCAATTTACTGCCAAGAAGTTGTGTACTAATGGAGAATGAGATATATTGATTGGAGGTAGGCCAATTGTTTTGTTAGAGATAAAAACGGTCACACTGGGCTTTGGGACAGATCCATGTATTAGTTATTATACTCATCATCAACTCTGAGAAAAGAAAAAAAGACACATTTTTGTTTCTCTTACTTTGCAGTCACAGGGTCCCCTTCATCTGAGATCCCAGAGCATTATACAAACATTATCTCATTCATTCTTGTAATACTTTCTCAAGGTCAAAGACAGGCATCGCCAACTTTATTTTATTAGTGAAGGGTTCTTGGCAAGGAGGAGATTTGGTAAACAGAGAGAGGATTACACCAGGTTCTGTTAGAAACATAGTTGAGGATGTCTCTATGTAGGAAACTCTATTCTGTCACAATGTTTTTCATCAGAAATATATGCAGGTTTTAATGACTGATAAAAACGGAGCTATGATTTCACATTAAATAAACAAACCCGTACTCTTTGCTTGTTATGTACAAGGCTCTGTACTAAGTCATGTTAGAAAGATTTTATTTCAAAGCATAAAGAGGTTAGCATTTTGCTGTCTTGCATTTTGCAGTTAAGCTTTTTCTCTGTATGATTTCATTTGGGCGATACTTTTATAGTTTGTATTTTTCCTTTTTTGGGCTCATTGATGGTATTCCATTTAAATTTATTAAAAAAATTTAAGGAAAATATTACACTTCTCTCTCTTTACACATTTATAAAGCTATTTGTATCTTGTTTCCAATTTTCTTCCAAAAACTGAAAATAAGTAATGACTATTGGAATTCAAGGAAAGCATAAATCATGAGAGAATGTTCCCCTACATGCTTTTTAAAAAACATTTTATTTTGAATTAATTTTAGATTAAAAAGAGCTTTAAGGATAGCACAGAGAATTCCTGCATATGCCTTAACCAGCTATTTTTCTTATATAACCTTAGTGCATTTATGAAAACTAATAAATTAACATAGGTACAGCACTATTAACTACATTATAGACTTTATTTGCATTTAACCAGTTTTTCTATTCGAGGATCAAATTTGAGATACGGCATTGCATGTCATTTCTCCTGCTCTCTTATAATCTTTGATAATTTCTCCCTCTTTTCTTGTTTTTTTAATGACTTTGATAATTTTGAAGCATATGCATATGCAGTTTTTTTTTTAACCTCAAAAATAATGGAGGTTATATCTTGGGAATAAATGATGAAATGTCGTTAGTCACATAAAAAGTTTTAACTTTTTTTCTCACCCATCAATTCTTATGCCCATTTCAACTCTATTTGGTTCACTTTCACTAGAGTACGTGCATAAGAAAAAATTTAAGGCTAAAAGAAACGCCAAAATTACACTAACTATAGTCATGTAATTTTTGGACTAGAAAGTATTTTAGCTTCCAAGATTCCCTATAAAAGAGGAAATGGAGCCAAGAGAAAGTAACTTCCCAAGTTGCCATGGCTATTAAGTGAGAGAACAGAACTAAGCATGATACTGTCTACATTAATGTCACCTTTTAGCTGACAAATTGTCTATTTGGACATGATTTTCTTTGGTTTTCATAAAAATTTTTTATTCCTGAAGCATACTAGGAAAGCAGTACCTGAGAGATTTTGCTTTAGCTGTTTTATCTACCTAGAATGTCCTTCCCACACATATCCCCCTGGCTAGTTCTCACACTCCTTCCAAATATTTGGTCAGATCTTAACTTCTCCTTGACACTTACCCTGATGACCTTCTTGATGTTCAATGTGCTGAGCCACTGCCCACAGCACTGTTAACCTTTCCCTTACTGAATATTTATAAGGCTATTTTTACCTTCTAATATACTATATGCTTTTCTTATTTATTCAGCTTATTTTTATATTGTCTGTTGTTTACGTTAGCTCTGAGAGGGCAGAGTTCTTTGTTTATGCATTAATAAATTTGAGGCAACTAGTATGGTGCCAGACATATGGTGGATACTCAGTCAATATTGTTTATGTAAATAAATGAAGACATGAACCAAGAATCTTTATACTACAAATGAGGTCCAGAGAATGTAGAGCTTTGCCCAGCTTCACACAGCCAGTAATGGCGCATTTTGGAAGAGAACCATTCTATTATTTCAAAATACAGGATGCATACTGCTCTGTCTCTCTGCAGAACCCAAGAGCAATCAACAGGTGTCAACACGAGCTGGAACATAGGGAAACCTATTATTTCCCTTTATAAAATCCATAAATAAGGTCCTAGCTTTCTTATGTGAGTGCTGATATGTCAGTATCTATACCCTACTACCCTTCTATGTACTTATTCAAGAGTACTTCAAAAAGTCCACGGAAGGAGAGATTCATATTATCTTTTAGCCCTATTTTTCCACGAACTTTTTGAAGTGCTCTTGTATATCTTCTTTAATGAGAAAACACAAATACACAAACATGCAATCAGATACTTTTAAAAGGCCATTTGAGTGACCATATTCCATAAACATTTCTGTAAAGTGAAAAAACTCAGAAGAAATAACAAGAGTAACAATTATTTCTTGAATATCTAGAATTCATGAGATCATCTTAGGCATTTTACACACATTATTTAATTTAATGTGTCTGACAGTTCATAAATATGATGAGATAAATATCTCACTGCTTCCAGAAGGTAAATAGCTTTCCCAAGTGCATGCAGGAAGTGACAGAGACAAGATCTAATCATTAGACTAATAGGATGAGAAGCCCAACGTTAGAGACTTTGAATCTATCTGTTATAGCTTTTGCTCCTCCCTTCCTTATTTATCCTTCAAAGGAATCAAACCTATTATAACCTCTGTATAGCATTTGCACTTTTTTACATATACTATCAATTTATTTGTCTCAATAACCGTAGGTAGCACATACAGTATCTCCTCTTACTCATGGAGGATATGTTCCAAGACCCACAGTGGATGGCTGAAGTCTCAAATAGTACTGAACCCTATATATGCTGTTTTGTTCCTATACATACATACTTATCAAAAAGCTTAATTTATAAATTAGGCACAGTAAGAGATTAACAACAATAACTAATAATAAAATGAACGATTTTAACAATATACTATAATAAAAGTTATGTGAATGTAGTCTCTCTTGCAAAGCATCTTATTGGAATGTAGTCACACTTCTTCTTGCGATGATGTAAGGAGATACAGTGCCTATGAGAGCAGGTGAAGTGAAGTGAATGGCATAGCGTTAGGCTGTTGTTGACCTCTGCTTATATGTCAGAAGGAGGATCATCTGCTTTGTATGGCCCTGGATCATCCAGCCATGATGATGTCCACCAGATGTCAGGAACAGATGATGTTGATAATTAATAGGTAGATGGCGTCTACAGTGTGGAGACTCTGGACAAAGGGGTGAGTCACATCCCTGGTGGGACAGAATGGGTCAGCACAAGATTTCATCATGCTATTCACAGTGTTGTGCAATTTAAAACTTATGAATTGTTACTTTAGTAATCTTTTAAGAGGGGTCTTCAAAAAGTCCATGGAAAGATTCATGTTATCTCTTAATTCTATTTTTCCATGAACCTTTTGAAGTACCCTTGTATTTAATATTTTCCAATCATATGTAACTGAAACTGTAGAAAGTGCAACCATGGATAAGGGGTATCTACTCTATGTTACCAGAATTTACACGTTAAAAAAATCAGAAAAGAAGTTATAAGTTGATAATTTATTTATTCAACAATTTTTTTTTGAGTGCTTATTACCATGCTAGATATTCTGACCATTTGAGCCTAAACTCCTTTTCAGAAAGTGTAGTAGGTGCTCACCAGAGGGAGCAGAAAACAAAAAGTCCCTACTCTCATGGAGTAACTGTGAAGAAAGACAATGAACAGGTAAACAGATTGTAAAAATTAGATACTGATAAATGATAAGAAAGCAATGAAACAAGCTAATGAGAGAGAATGGCTAGGATACTACACGGGTCAAGGTAGCCTCTCCCAGTGTGTTCTTTATACCACAAAACAAGGCATATGGTCAGCATAACAATTTGCCTCACAGGTTTTATTTTTTCTCACTGCAATTTGTGTTCACCAGGTTCTACGTTTTCTTCACTTTTCTGTACATATCAAGTTAAGAGAGTAAGGTCAGATCTAATCCAAGTAATTGAATATTTGATATACCAAAAAAATATTTCTTACACCAATACATCATTTCCTGGATGAGGCATATTTTGACTTTTTGCCCAGATTCAGAAAGGACAGAAACTTCCAGGTGTTTTCCTGATAGTTCATAGTCTCCTAGAACATGAGGATGTCTAGACTAGTCTCAATGTGACCTATTTCTTGCCTAGACTCCTTCAGTTGACCTGGCTATTATAATTCCCAGCATTTGTTTTCTAAATCCTACTGAATTAAAAAAAAGAAACCCCAAGTGAAAAACAGGACCTGGGTGAAGAGGAAAGCCATGATACCAAACTAAGTCATGACATTTAGATTATTTTGTAGGAGGCTGAAATCTTAGCCAACCTCTGAGGGACTGGAGTACTTATGTGAAACATGCTTATAATCTGATATTGCTTTTGAAGAAAGTAATGGGTAACTTCAGAATAAATGTGATTTTAATCTTGATTGAGAAAGTTAGGTGATCACTGAATGGAAAAGAGAAAAATTAATGTAGCATCTGAGCATACATACTTTGAGTAATATATACGTACAAAAAATTCATAACTAAAGTGGTCCTCTATTAATAAAAATAGCGTACAAGAAATAAGAACTATATAAATAATAATTTATGCACTTCTGGCTACTTTATGTCCTATAAATGTTTGAGATATCCCTGATATCAACTTCAGATTCTACTGAACAATTGTCAAGCACCAACTATACAACAGGCACTGTGTTAAGTGCTGGAAATGCAAAGATAACTGAACAATAATCTGATGGTAGAAATACGTATAACTCTATATTACCACAATTTTGTTACCAGTATAATAAAAATATACACATGGAGATTTAGAAGCAAATAATCTGGGAGGTTATGGGAGATTTTCTGGGTGAAATGTTGTCTGAGCTAACTATTCCAATACCATCTAATTTCCCCTGCCTTTGTCTTTCCCAGTTTCTGATAGCTGGATCCGCTGATACTCTTCTCCACTTCAATTGTCTTTGAGTTATTGGTGTCATATTAACTATGTTTAGGAGTATATAAATTGTTCCAGATTATTCCATGGCATATTCTTTAAGGCTAACACTAATGCTATGGATTTTATTGTCATGTCTTTCTCCATGTAGACTATACAAGCAAGGGGTCTGTGACTCCCTTCTTGTTTCCAAAGTATTGGGACAAAGTGTCCACATTCTGAATCTTGAATTTTTGTACTGAAATGCTTCTACTTAGATAATGAAAAGTCAGAACCCTTTTCTTGACTCTAGGAGCCTGCTTTACAGAAGACATTTAATAAATAGGAAAAGAGAATCCAATTTAAATTTAGCCAAACACAGCAACGAATTTTGGCATTGTCATTTACTAACTGTCATTCTTTCATCCAGAAATAATTTGTTGAGAACTCAGAAAATGCCAGCCACTTTGTCAGGAACTGGAAACATTATTGAGAAAAAGACACGTTTTGTATCTAATATTCAATTTTCTAGAAGTGGGGCAATAGAAAATAAATCAATGACATTGATAGTGTATTAGCCTGTTAGGGCTGTCATAACGAAGTACCACAGTCTGGTGGCTTAAACAAAAGAAATTTATTTTCTCATAGTTCTGGAGGCTAGAAATCTGAGATCAAAGGGTCAGCAGGGTTGGTTTCTTCTGAGGCCTCTCTCCTTGGCTTCTAGATGGTCGTCTTCTCATTGTGTCTCACATAATCTTCCCTCTGTGTGTGTGTCTGTGTCCTATCTCTTCTTCTTCTTAGAACACAGTCATCCTGGATTAGAGCTCACTCACATGACATGATTATACCTTAAGACCTCTTTAAAGGCCCTATCTTCAAATAACAGTCCATTTGGAAGTATTGGGAGTTAGGACTTCAGCAAATGAATTTTGGAGGAATGCAATTCAACTCATAATAGAGAGTAAGAGATAGCTCTGAAGGCAATATTCAGAGTGATATTACAAAGAAATGGAGAGGCCTGGTGGGCTGATTCAAATAGCCCAAAGAGGCCTCTCTAAGGAGTGAGAGTTGAGGTAAGACCTGAAGATTAGGAATGAACCACTTGCACTACTGCCCAAGGGAAGGAGATGCCAGGCAGAGGAAACTTTAAAGGCCATGAGAAAGCACTTGAAGTATCTGAGGAGCTGGAAGTGGTAGTCAGGGTGTTTGGAACATGTTTTGTGAAACAGGTGAAAAATTCTTTAAAAATGAGATCTGTAATTCAGGCAAGTTTCTAAATTTTTCTGTTTGTGGTTCCATAGTTATCAAATACAGATAGTAGGAACAACTGCAATAGATTGTTAAAAAGAGTTAAATTATGTAATAATGAACAGTTTTATCATCTAATAGATACTCTATGCAGCTTTTTTTTTTTTTTCACACATCATCCATTACATTTGAAATTACACTCCAGGACATGCTGCCTTATGATTAATTCTGACCTAACTCTAGAACAACGGAGGTAGTGTATTCACACATTTTTTATCACCTGACCAGCCTCAATCACTTTACAGCTGCCATCAAAATCTGACAGGCCCGTGATCAGTGTTCTAAAATACTTCATAAAAAATATCCTTATCAAAAGTACTGTCAAAAAAATCAGGATTTGATTTGCTGTGTAGTTAATCTCCAATTAGTTTTGGAAAAGAAAGTACACTATAATTACTTTTCAACTATTAAAACAATTTCAAATTTGGTAAATTTCTAGTTGTAATTATATAAAACAATGGCAAGTGTCTTTTTAGATAATTATATCTAGTCAATTGTAATATAATCTATTTTAAATCCAAATCCACTAAGAGACATTTCAAAATACCAAATATGCTATTCACTCACATATCAGATGTATTAAGAAGTAAAATATAATGTATAAAATTCTCTGCAAATAGAAACTTTATTAAGAGGGGTGATAAATTAATGATGTTTTAGAGGATGTAATTTTTTTTTCAAGAGGAAGGTAGACAGGTTAAACTGGATTCAGATATTTTTGTCTTACAAACTGTGATACCTAAAATTACCCTTCATTTCATTCAATTATGACTCTTTTTTATTCCAGTAGTGCTTTACCATTCTGAAACAACCTTCAACTGAACATTCTACACAGCTCTCAATTGTCAGTATTGCTGCAAGGTTGTACTGATAAGAGTGAGATACCGAAACATGTTTTGGACATAACCATGCAGGCAGAAAATATCTGCAAAATTGTCTATGTTGATTTTTTAGTCCCCTGGGAAATATTTCACGTACAGAGTCAGCATTTCTGAAGCCACCTCTCCCTTTTTTTCCTCTCTGCAAAATTCTGTTAAGAATTCCAAAAAGTTACTTCCAAGAACTGAGTTGAAGATATCATTGTATTTTAAAAATCACAGAGACTTATACAGAACAGATTCTCAATAAATTTGTTTGATTAATGAATGCGCCCCATGATGCCCATAGTATGATTTGCAGTGTTAATTTAAGCATAATTTTGCAACTCATAATTCTGGAGATTTGAAAATAAAGCAAGGTAGGCAATTATAGTAACTATGACTTAAATTTAACTTTTAAATTTATTTTGTGAGTTTTTATCCCAGGTACATGCACATTCATCATCCAGGTTGTTTGTGTGTATTTTTTTTTTAAGGCTCTAGGTTAAGCCTAGACCTAGGCCAGAAATGGCAAATTAGGTTTTTCCTTGTGTGCCATATCAATATATCAATATATCAATCAATGCCTATCTGAAGCAGTAAGGATATGAGGATTCTGAAGTCATGTTCAAACTCATTAGCATAATGACAATTAATGATGTGTGCCACAGAGGTTTGAGGGGAAAATGTTGCCACAGCATTTGCCATCCTGATTTACAGAATATTTTATAGCAGATAAATTTTTTTTATATTCTACAATTGTATTATTCTTTGATAGCACTCTTTCACTATCAGCAGCATTCTTATATCCATATTCTCTATTTTCCTTTCAAATTACACTTTCAGGAAGGAATAAAAATCTCATTAGTAGAACCAATAACCAATAATTCTCATTTCGAACATATATTTTATTTCAGGCACTGAGCTTTACATGCATTTATATAATACCTACTGAAATGACTATTAGTTGGAATTATTCCTAATTTACAGGAAAACCTCAAATAGTTGCATAGTCTCAGTGCCAATAAGTGCCAAGTTTAGAATCCAAGCCTAGGTTTTTCTGACACCAAAACCTGTGTTTGTAACCATTACACATACCAAGAGATTTTAAATGACACAGAACCTCAGGAAACATGGATATCAATATGGATCAAAGCTATCAGCAGAGAGATCAATGATAGAATCTCACTTATTTTTCAGTAAATAGACTAGTTATGTGTTGTACAGTTCTTGGCATTTCTTCAGATTGGAGCCAACTAATACAAAATATCAGCACTTGGATTAGTAGAAACAAAGGGCTTTAGCACATGGAGAAACCTTTTAAATGAGGATCCTTTGCAGCATTCTCATTTTTTGGATGAGGCAATAGAGCTTGGAGAGGGATAACAATGACTTTCTCTGGTTGGTGAGGACAATTAATGAAAAAAAAAACAAGACTACTACCCTGGTAGTCTGACCCTAAGTCCTGTATTCTTTCTATAACCTCAGTCTGCATTTCCTGAGCATGTGTCAACTAATGCCAGAAAGAAATTCCATGATCAAGGCAGAAGAACAAGCCTAGTATTAAAATTATGCCATGAGTTAGAGAAAAAGAAAAGAAAGAAAGAAAAGGAAAAAAAAAAAAACTAAATAGGTCAAATAGGAAAAAACCAAAACAAAAAAGGGAAAAAACAACTCTGACTGTAATATTAAGAAATGAAAAAAGATTCTTACGGTACCCACCATATAAAATCTTCACTATTCTTGCTCCATAGGATTTTATTACTCCCTGAACAAACAGTATGACTATATTTTATTGACCTTCATCTTCTGTTCAAAACTACTGTTCATAGGTATACAACTTAGTCCTTGGAAATGACTGATCACAGGACTTGGGCTTTTTATTTAAAATAGTGTGTGCATGCTCGTGTGTGTGTGTGTGTGTGTGTGTGTGTGTGTGTGTGTGTTTGAGGAGTGGATGTTCTGACATCTAAAGGTAAAAGGCACTCACATCATTCAATTGTTATCAAGGTAGGTGAGGATGAAACTCAGATTTCTTTTCAATCAGAAACTGTAAACAACATTCATACAATCAGGATTTTTCTCTTAGAGTTAACAAAACAAATACTTCCAGTTTTAGACAAGAACTATAAAACTTAGTAGGTAAAATGTCAAGTTACTGAGAAAAGGCATCCCATGATGAGGATGGGAAATTCTCTGTACTGAGTTAATGTTCAGTGATATTTAAGTACCCGTTTTGGTAAATCTGCAGCATCTGCTTCTCACTGAAGACTCAAGAGTTAAGTGAATAGAATACATGTAGTTTTAAAAAATTTTTTTCCAGAAAATAAAACAAAATTAATGTGTTTAACACTAGCCATACAACATAGTAATATAGAGCAAAGCATATTTTATTGTAATTTCTCAATTAACCCATATTTATTGTAGCATGCAAAGAGATTTACTCATAAATGAACTTCCAAAAGAAGGCAAAAGATCAGTTTGGAAATCAGAAGAATTCTATTCTTCTACTGGGCCTCACTAATCTCTGCTTCTAAAAATTAAAAAATTTAGTTACCCTGCCTTTTAGATAATTTCGAAGCTGTATATTTTCTTAATGAATTTTAATAATATTTTGATAGTGTTTTAAAATCAATGTACTAATTATAGATTTACAAATAAAACATTTGCTTACCATAAGATCCTAATTTGATGACCAAAATTAAAGGTGAATTCACATAGTTTCTTAATAAGTTCAACTCCAACAGAAGTATTTTCACTTCAGGCAGCCTAATATGTAAAATATGTTCATAAACAGCATATAAGCAGCGAATTGCAAAGTAAGGGACAGAAAGGATTTGAGAGCATATAAAAGGCACCCTGAACCTGACCAGTTAGCTATTTCTCTGATACTGTCTCTTCTTTTGTGTACAGGAGAGGTTTACAGATAAATTAAGTCAGTTGTAGGTAGTTTAGACTTGATTCTATTTTGTTTTCTTGATCATTAGTAATGAAGAATACCTCACTGACAGCTAGTCAGTTACATACTTAAAAGATGCAAAAAGATATTTTAGGTTTTTCCTTCTTTAAAATAAAAATGAGGACCTTTATTCATTATTAGAATTCTGTATTTATCAAATACCATGAACACACAACGGTTTAATGTCATTGAGTCATTCTGAGGACAATATATTCTGCCTTCTTTGTCATAATTAATATAGATTTTCTCTTTCAACCTTATCCCAATTGCTGTTCATTTATCATAATGGGACTTGAGCACACATGTAATAACTAAGCCTCTATATGGTCCAACTAAAATAAGAATCTAACAGCACACAGCAGAAACTTTCTTAAGGGATTCTGAGAGATGGTTAAAAAGTGAGGAAATGGTATTGGGATTTTGTTAGCTGATAGGAAAGAAATCTTTCAGCTATCACAAGTGATGTCAGAAAGATATTTCTGCGAACAGAGAACACAGCAGGATTTACTTACAGGTTTTCAGGGGCAGTGATGGCTAATACTCTTCCCTGTGGTATTCATTCATTTCTTGAGTGCTGTTACAATTATTTGCTTCAGCCACCATGATCTGAAATGCATACAAAAAATCATATAAGTATTCGAATTTTCAATGAAAATCTCAATCCTAATTAACTACAAATCAGTAAAGCCAGATAGCCTGAGGTAGGTTAAAATGAGAACTTTGTACATGAAAGGCTACATGTGCCCCTAAATCTAAGGATTTCCTAGTTTCAAACCTCTGGATCGCTACATGCAACTTCCTTCATGTCAATTATCCTCCTAAGGGATGTGAGAGCAGGTTAACCAAGCCAAATAGGAGTCCATGTCGTCAGAGAATGTCATTTTTTTTTTTTTTTTTTTTTGGTTCGTGTAGCAAAAGCCATAGATCTCAATGGGAGTAGACTTCTGGCCCTGTCATCTGAGAATGTGGAATGGAACAAAGTTAGAATTTATGCCCTCCTGATTAGCTGAATTATACCCGTGGGGCCTCAGACCAGGGAGGAGTGGAGTTCCTTTAGCACTTTTTTTGTTCCACTCTTAAGAGACTTGCTTCATCAAGTTAGTATGCTTATATTACCTGCCCTTGCAAGGCTTAAAGTTCATTAAGGACAATAACTGTGCCTGGGACTTCTTTGTAGGCATATTTACAGTATTGACAATTACTGGAAATTACAAATGGTACATGCTCAAAAATGTACAATTATTTGAGAGAGAGAGAGAGAAAGAAGTTATGTTATCAATTAAAACACAGGAGGGATGAGTTCTCAAACACATCACCAGTATAGACTATTTCAGGCATTTATAAAGATTCCAATTCTTGCTCTTCATGTTCTTAATACACTTTTCTTTTAGATTCACTGGTTTTATTTGTTTTTGTTTCTGCTTATTTCAAGTCTGAGGTAAGTTGGCATTGGCAAATGAATAATCATACATACATTTCCACTGCCAAACTTTCCACCTGGCTATCCGGGGTTTTATTCACCCCTCTTCAAGTTAGAAGTTAGTTGCCAAGGCCATGATATACATAAATAACAGCTTGCCAAACAGGAAGTGATGTGTACACTGAGGTAGACCATGGAAGTCAGATGAAGGCCGGTCAGAATTCACCTTTTCCAGCTCATCTGCTGTAACTATTAAATTTTCTAACTGAGCCACATGCTGTGTCTGAGTATTTTCCTGTTTTAAATTATTTTATTTAACCTTAGATAGAAGTAAATTAGGTCTCATAATTCATATTACAATGTTTACATATGAATTGAGGAGTTAAATAAAACCACTGAGTATAATTTGACTCTGCACAAATTTAGTATAAAATCTTTTTTTCAAAATAGAGAGCTTCTTTGGTATTTGATGAACACTAGACATATCGGTATACTGTTCATTTTCTCTTCTTTGAAAACTAGCTCATTGAAAAGGAGATTGGCCACTTAGGGTCTCTCCCTTTCTTTCTGTGTGTCTGTTTTCCTGTGAAATGACCATGTTGAATGTGAAGCAAAACTAGACTACAGACAAGTAATGGAGAGGTCTGCAATTCACTTTCTGACATATTTTTTTTTCTGATATTTTCCTTTTATGTTACAATGTTCCAGTTTCTGTTCATTCAACTACTAGACTCTAACATCACATTAGTAAATGTATTTTCTTTTTTTTTTTTTTTCCTTTTTGTCTTTTTTCGTGTCCGGCAACGGACCGCAAACCTCAGTGTCGCGCCCGTACCGGACCAGGACCGGCAACGGGATCGCAACCCTCGGTGCTGCGCCCGCCCCTCGCTCAGCCAGTGAGCGGGAACCGGTCTATATGTGGGATCCAAACCCTTGGCGGGAGTGCCACCATGCTTCCCAAGCGGTGCACTGTAGCAGTGCGCCACCGGGCCGGCCCTAAAGGTATTTTCTATAATATTTACAATATTGCCTTTATAGCCTACTTGTTCTGAGAGTGGATTGGGGTATGTAGTGTAGTCTGAGATCAGTAAAAGATCATAATATCGATATCAATCCTACTTCAAATAAAGTATAACTGGGAGATTAGAATATATTTAGCCAGGGGTTAGTGTATGAAGGACAATCTCAATCACATTTCACAGTCATTTTCTCAATAGTTATCCTCATTTCTATATTTTATAAATAAAAACAACATTATTTTTGAGATTGTTTATTGCCTTTTGGTGAGAGAATAGAGCTAAGAAATTTATGTTATATTTGGTAAAGTATTAATTTCCTTAGAAATTGCCTGCCATGGGCCGGCCCAGTGGCGCACTGGATAGTGTGCCGCTTGGGAAGCGCAGCGGCGCTCCCGTCCGAGGGTTCGGATCCCACAATACTATCTATTTTATCTTTTGTCTATAAAATCACCTCACTTTCTTGGAATTAAAATTTGATTTGCTTTTTATTTTTAGTAAAGTATATAAATAAATGATTTTAATCATAAAATAATTTCTGAAGGTTTTATAACAGAAGGCTGTTAATTTTTTTTTTCAATGTATATTAGCTAAACAAGGCTTGCTCAAGGAATCCATGGTATAACCTGTCTTAGTCTTCTCAGGCTTCCATAACAAAATACCAGGGCCTGGGTGGCTTAAACAGCAGAGATTTATTTCTCACAGTTCTGGAGAATGAAAGTCCAAGATGGGGTGCTAGCATGATTGGATTCTGGTGAGGGCTCTTTTTTCTGGCTTGCAGATGGTTATCTCCTTGCTGGGTGCTCACATGGCCTTTCCTAGGTGTATGCAGATGGCAAGAGAGAAATCTCTCTCTTTTGCTCTTCTTATAAGACCATCAGTTCTATCAGATTAGAACTCTACCCTTCTGACCTCACTTAATCTTAACTACCTCCTAAAAGCCCCCTCTCCACATACAGTCACATTTTGGGTGAGAGCCTTACAATGTTTTGAATGTATGTGTCCCTCCAAATATATACTTTGAAACTTAAATCCCAAAGTATTGGTATTTAGAAGTAGAGCATTTAGGAAGTGAGATTAGTGACCTTATAAAAAAGTTGAAGGAAGAGCCATAGGTCCTTTCACCTTGCTACTGCGCATGAATAGTAGTCTAATATAATATGTAATAAGGGTTTCAGACAGAGGAGGAGTGGGGAGACAAAACATTTGAGACAAATGAGCTGAATTTTTTTTCAAGTTTGAAGAAATGTATACGTCCAGAGGTCCAACAAGCTCAAGAAAACAAATGTGTGAATAGAACTCTCTCCAAGCCGCCAAAACCATGAAGGCACATCATAAACAAATTGCTGAGAACAGTGTTCAAGAAAAGGTTTTAAAAGCAGCCAGAGCAAACATTATTTACAGAGGAGTAAAAATAGGAATGCCTGCAGCCTTCTCTTCAGAAATTGTGCAAGCCAGAAGATAAAGTCATAATATCGTTAAAGGGCTGAAAAAGAGGGTGAGGCAGACTCTCAACCTAGAATTTTATATCCAGTAAAAAATCATTAAAAATAAATTTGTTGACGTCCAGTTCCAGTCTGGTGTGTAAGGAGCTGGAAAATTATCACTCCATCCTAACAACAACTAAAAAAAAAATACTGAACAAACTGATAAACCAACAACACTTCTTAGATGCATCAGGAAGTGAGTCACAGCATAAACCAATGCCCACAAAATTGGAGAGATAGATGGGCACATACAGAGAATCACAACTTAACTGAGCCAAATCTCACAAGCAGAAACCTCTACAGAAACCAGTACCGAGGTAGAAAAACCTAAACTGTATTTAATGAATTGCTAGGGGCTCAGTGTGTAATCTGAGAGTTAAAAAGGCCAGGGGTGCTCAGGTATAAGAGTGCTCCCACACTTTTGTGAGTTAGACCTCTAGGAGCTTGACCAGGTTCTCACAGTGAATACTGGAGTCCAGCAGCAGGGGAACTAAAATGTAACCATTCTGAAATACTCCTGAGTATTCTGTTCTTAACAAGGCCTACCCTCAAGACAAACTAATTTACCAGAGCCTAAACTATTGTTTCTTTTTTCTTTCTTTTTTTTTTTTCCCCCCAGAACCTAACCAACCTGGAGGAAAAGAAATATCCACCCTCAACACACTCTAGTCTTCCATGTGGGAGAAAGAAATTGCCCAACTCCCACTTCTTCTGGCCTTTCAAGTAAGGAAAGGGAAATACCCAACTCTAGACCACTCTAGCCATCCCATCCCACCTAAGGTGGGGCAGGGTGACTGAGAAACTCTTGTGACGTTCACAGGCCAGAGCCACAGCTTACTAAAAGACTGACACCTAATCATAGTACTATAGAATGCTTCCCCTCCCCATATCTTACCATCACATAATTAAATGCCTATTTACTGCAGTTCTCTTTACACAGTAAAGCACATGTGACTAACAAGAAAAAATTACAAGGCATACTAAAAGGCAAAAAGCACAGTTTGAGGAGACAGAGCAAGCATCAGATCCACACTCAGATATGGCAGGGATGTTGAAATTATCAGACCAAGCATTTAACACAACTATTCTTAATGTGCTAAGGACTCTAATGGATAAAGCAGACAGTATGCAAGAACAAATGAAAAATGTAAGTGGAGAGATGAAAATTCTAAGAAAGAATCAAATAAAAATGCTAAAGATCAAAAACATTGTAATAGAACAAAGAATGACCTTAATGGGCTCACTAGTAGACTAAAAACAGCTGAGGAAAGAATCTCTGTGCTTGAGAATATTTCAATAGAAACTTCCAAAACAGAAAAGCCAAGAGAAAAGAGACTAACAAAAAATGGATTAGAATATACAAAAACTATGGCAGAATTATAAAAGGTGTAACATACATGTCATGGGGATACCATCATGAAAAGAAAGAGGAAAAGAAACAGAAGAAATATTTGAAAGAACAGTGACTGAGAAATTTTCTCAAATTAATTTTAGTTACCAAACTACAGATCCAGGAATCTCAGAGAACAACCAAGCAGGATAAATAACAAAAAAACTACACATAGGTATACCAAATTCAAATTGCAGAAAATCAAAGCTAAAAGAGGCCATAGGGGGAAAAAAACAAAAAACAAACAAACAAACAAAAAACCCCTACCTATAAAGGGGCAAAGATAGAATTACATCTGACTTCTCAGAAACCGTGCAAGCAAGAAAACAGTTAAGTATTTTAAGTGTTGAAAGGGAAAAAAAAATCCTCTAATTCTTTACTCTTCAAAATTATTCTTCAAAAGCGAAGGACAAATAAAGACTTTCTCATACAAACAAAAATTGAAGGCGTTTGTTGCTAGAAGGCCTGTTAAAGAAGTTCTTCAAAGAAAAAGAAAATGACAAACTTCAGAAAGTTAGATCTACATAAAAAAGGAAGAGCATTAGAAAGGGAAAAAGTGAAGGTAAATTAAAAATTGTTATTTTTCTTATTCTTAATTGATCTAACTGATAAGCTTATTCATTTTAATAATAGCAACAATGAATTTGATTGTGTGTGTGTGTATAAATAATAAACTTATGCTTATATATAGGTGAAATGAATGGCAACAATTATACAATGAATGGGAGGGAGGAATTAAGATTATTTTATTATTGTACATTACTCACAGTACACATGAAGCAGTACAGTTATTTGAAAATAGACTTGGATGAGCTGTAAATGTGTATTAAAAATTTTAGGACGACCACTAGAAATATATATAAAAAAAGTAAAGCTAATATGCTAAGAAATGAGAGAAAATGGAATAATATAAAATGCTCAATTAAAACCAGAGAGCACAGAAAAAGAGTGGAAGAAAAAATAGCCAACACAAATATAGAAGAAGAAAAACAAAGGGGAAGGCTGGCACCAACCGCCTTCAAGACTTACTGTAAAGCTACTGTAATCAAGACACAGTGGTAGTGGAGAAAGAGGAGACAAATAGATCAATGAAACAGAATAGAGAACCCAGAAATATACCCTTATAAATACAATCAACTGATCATGGGCAAAAGAGCAAAGTCAATACAATGGAGAAAAGATAATCTTTTCAACAAATGGTGCTTGAACAACTATGGACATCCACATGCAAAATAAATAAATAAAACCCAGAATCTTTGTGTTGATTCATGTAATGTAGGAAAATTCCATATTTTAAAGTCAACTGGTTAGTAACTTTAGTTGAAAAATCATTTTTGCCATGTAATGTAACATATTTATGGGCATGGTAGTACTTCATGTTCAAAGGTTTTGAGGATTAGGGCGGAACATATTTGGTGGCTATAATTCTGCCTTCCACTGGTATCTACAAAAAACCTACAGTTACCATCATACTTAATGGTGAAAGAATGAATCCTTTTCTCCTAAGACTGGGAAGAAGACAATAATGTACACTGTCCCCACTCCTATTCAACATCATACTAGAAACCCTACTCAGTGAAGTAAGTTTGAAAAGAAATAAAAGGGATACAGATTGAAAAGTAAGAAATAAAACTGTTTCTATGTGCAAATGAGATGATTATCCACATAGAAGATTCCAAGGAATGTATATATAAAAAAAGAACTTATAAGTCAGTTTAGCAAAACCACAGGTTACAAGGTTCACACACACAAATCAATCATAGGACATTGTGAAGCAGGTTCACACCCACACACACTAGTTATACCAAGTGAATTTATTACTTTCAGATAGACAGCAAGGGACAACAGAAGCGTAGGATTCATTGTGAGCTGGTCCTCCAAGTCTCAGGAAGGCTGCTCAGGGCAGGTAGAGCCTATACCCCACTTGCACTGAAGATGAGAAACCTCAGAAAGCAGACTGCCCTGGGTTATATACCTCGGGGTCCCATGACACACTGGGCTAAAGCACTGAAGAACATCCTGTTTCTAGGATGTGAGGAAAATGGAGTTAGTTTAGTCAGGCCCCCTCACTTCATATCTGGCTGGGTATGATTCAGCACATCCGTTGTAAACAAGTTATGTAAGAGTGGTGTGACTGCATGTGTGCCCATGTACCCCTTAGCTTGTTGACACTATTGCATATTTTTGGTTTAAGAGACAGCGGCTCTGAACTGCTGGGTGGCAGAGCTTGTGTCTGAAATGAAGCATGTGAATTTGCCAGTGGCAACCGGATTTTTCTTTTGCTTACCTGACTCACATCCTGCACAGGGCGGGGTAGAGGGATCTGAGATCCAGCCCAACATAGGGGACGAGCTGAACAGAGCCCAAGCTTTTCTAGCCAGCTCCCCCTTATCTCAAGATGTTGCATTCCCCACACAATCTACAGTTAGTCTTTGTTTTAGTCTGTTTCTGTTGCTTATGAGAAAGTACCTGAAAGTAGGTGATTTATAAAGAAAAATGAAATTTATTGCTCCCAGTTTCTGAGGCTGGGAAGTCCAAAGTCCATCTGATGGTGGTGATAGTGACCCAGGGGTCTCATGTTGCAAGATGGTGGAAGCAGAGAGAACAGAGAGAGAGCAAGACAAACTCTCCTCTCTCTTCTCTTAAAGCCCTCAGAACCACACCCTTGACCACCATTTTTAATCCATTCACTACCATGTGGTCCTGCAATCCAATCACATCTTCAAGGCTCCACCTTTCAATTACCATAATAGGATTTCCCTCCCTCTTTACAGTCACAGTAGGGGCTCAGTTTCTTATACATAAAACTTGGGGGACACAATTCAAGCTTCAGGGAGTTTGGAGAGACATAATTCAATCCACTACAGGTTTATAAACTACAGGCAAGAAAGGGGTGAGAACTAGGTGGGTCCATGGCCACGCAGCGAGCTGTCCTGCAGACATTTGGGTGATTTCCAGTTTTTGTGTATTACAGATAAGGCTGCTATAAAAGATGCGTGTGCGGGGTTTTGAGTGAACATATTTTTTTTCATTTCTCTGGGAAAAACACTCCGGAGTGCAAATGCTAGATTATATGGTAGCGACATGTTCAGTTTCTCAAGAAACTGCCAAATTGTCTTCCAGAATGACTGTACTATTTTACATTCCGACCAGCAATGCGTGAGTGATCCAGTTTCTCTACAACCTTGCTAGCATTTGGTGTTTTCACCATTTTTTTTCTTTTTTTTAGCTACTCTGACAGTTATGTAGAATATCTCATTGTAGTTTTCATTTGCATTTCCCAACAGCTGATGATATGGAACATTTTTTCATGTGCTTATTTGCATCTGTATATCTTCTTCGTGAGATGTCCCTTTAATTCTTTTACCCATGTCCTAACTGGATAGTTTGCTTTTTTACAGTTAAGAGTTTTCAGACTTCCTTATATATTCTAGACACGAGTCCTTTGTCAGATATGTGGTTTGCTCATATTTTGTCCTGTTCCATACTGTGAATCGATGAATGTATATCCTTTTAGCAAGGTTATTACAGAACACGTTTTTAGTTTTGATGAAGTCTAACTCATCAGTTTTTCCTCTTATGTACTATGATTATTGTGTCTTTGCTTAACCAAGAACTGATGATTTTCCATTATGCTGTTTTTTCTGAAAGCTTTACAGTTTTATATTTCAATTCTAAACTAAACTTTGTATAAGTTTGCGAAAAACTTAGGTCTTTTTCTGTGTGTGTGTGTGTGTGTGTGTGTGTGTGTGTGTGTGTGACTATGGATGTACAATTGCTCCACTGGTTTTTGTATCTTCTTTAAAAAATTCAGTTGCGCATATTTGTGTGGGTCAATTTCTAGATTCTATTCTGTTTCACTGATCTGTGTATATATCCTTGCACCAGTACTACAGCCAGGATTTCTGTAACAATATATAAGGTCTTGAAATCAGATACCTTTTAGTTTTGTCTTCTTTTTCAAAACTGTTTTAGCTATTATGGTTCTATGTCTTTCCATATATATTTCGAAATAATCTTGTCTGATTCACTAAAGTTGTGTAGCAATTTGGGGAGAACTTACATGTCTACTGTCATTAGTCTTACAATCAATGATTATTGTATTTCTCTCCATTTATTTAGATCATGTTTGATTTCTTTTCTCCCGATTGTGTAGTTTTTAGCATACAAGGCCCTTCCATGTTTTGTTAGAATTACAACAAAGTATTTAATTTTTTTGAGGGATCGTAATTGGTATTAGATTTTTAATTTTTGTGGCCATATGTTCATTGCTGGTATAGAGACATAGAATTATTTTGTTATTTTTATCTTATATCCTGCAAATTTGGTGAATTCAATTATTATTTCTAGCGGTATTTTCCTAGATCCTTTGAATTACCTATGTAGGCAATCACTCTATTTGCAAACAGAGACAGCTTCATTTCTTCATCCAAACTGCATGCCTTATTGCACTATCTAGAACTTCAAAAACTATGCTGAATAACTGTGGTGAAAGTGAACATCCTTGCTTTGTTCCAAATCTTACAGGGAAAGCATTCACTTTTTCACTGTTAAGTGTCGTGTTAGCCATATTTTTTCTTTGTAGATGCTTTTAATCAAGTTAAGAAAGTTAACCTCTATTCCTACTTTTCCGCGAGTTTTATCATGCATGGGTGTTAAATTTTGTCTAATGTTTTTTGTCTATCTGTTGATATGAGCATGTAATTTTTCTTCTTTAACTTGTTAATATGGTGGATTACATTACATCAATTGATTTTCAAGTATTGAACCAGGCTTGCATCTGGGGAGTAAACCTCACTTTGTCATGGTGCATCAATCTTTTTATTTATTGCTGATTTCTATTTGCTCATATTTTGTTAAAGATTTTTTGTTTATATTCATAACAGATATTTGTTTGTACTTTTCTTTTTTGTACTTTCTTTGTCTGGTTTTGTTATCAGGCTAATACTAGTTTCATAAAATGAATTCGGCAGGGTTCTTTCCTCTTCTGTTTTCCAGAAGAAATTATAGAGCATTGGTGTTCATTCTTCTTTAAGAATTAGAATTCTCCAGTGGAACTGTCTCAACCTGGAAATATCTTATTTCTGAGATTTCAAGCTATTAATTCAATTTTCTTATTAGTTGTAGGGCTATTCAAATTATCTTATATTGGATGAGTTATGGTTGTGATTTTTGAAAAATGGGTCCATTTTTTCTAAGTTGTCAAATTTATGTATATAGAGTTGTTTGTACTAGTCCCTTCTCATTCTTTTGATTTCTAGTTTGATTCCATTGTGGTCAGATAACACACTTCTATTTTGATTTCGATTCTTTATGTTTGTTGAGGTTTATTTTATGGCCCAGGTTATGGTCTATCTTGGTATATATTATGTGGGCACTTGAAAAGAATGTGTATTCTGTTTCTCTTTTTATAAAATTTTATTTGTTTATTTTAATTAGCAAAAATTGGATACATTTGTGGTGTGCAACATGAGGCTTTGATATGCGTGTACACTATGCAATGGCTACATCAAGCTAGTTAACATATTCTATAAATGTTTACTATATCCTGTTGGTTGATGTTGTTGTCTAATTTTATATTCTTGCAGATTTTCTGTCTGGTTTTTCTATTAATTATTGTGGGACTAAAAGAAGACACAAAAATTATATGCAGTATGATTCCATTTATATGACATTCTCACAAAGATAAAACTACAGTTTAAAAAGACCAGATTAGTGATTCTCAGGGTCTTGAGGGTGGAGGGAGATGTTCCTACAAAGAGATTTTGTGAGCAGTATTTTGGGGTAATGAAACTGTTCTGTATCCTGATTGCAATGGTGGTTACATAAATCTATACCTGCATTACATTTCATTAAACTAAACACCAAAAATAAAGTAAATTTTACTCTATGCTATTTTTTAAAAAATAAAACTTTAAAAATATTTTTAAAAGTAAAAAGACAATTACCTGGAAAATAATCTTAAACATATGAAATAATAACACATAATAACTCAATATAAATGTTGTTTTAATAGAAAAATAAACAATGATAATGAATAATTTACAAAGGAAATACAGATGACCAAATAATACCTATAGAAAATAGTTGAAACTCATCAAATTCTTTTAAAAAGACCAAAAAAATTAAATAATTCCAATAAATTAAAATAAGTACAAGTAAGTCAACAATGATTTTTTTCTACCACTTATAAAAGAATGACAATCTTTTATTAAAGATCAAGGAAGTAAGGGAATGAATCTGTTAATGCACCATTTGTGGGAAAATTATGCAATATGTATCAAAAATTTAAATATACAGTCCCTTTAATCTAGTCTTATAGATTCTACACATCATTGGAAATTTACCATAAGGGGATAATTAGATTAGAATGCAAAGTTATATCTAGAAGAATACGTACTGAAACATTATTTATAATAGGAAAAATTAGAGACATCTTAAGTTATTCATCAATGAAATATTGTAAACAATATCCATGAATGCAATATAATACTGTGCAATCATTGAAAAAGGATTATTGAAAGACACATGCTTTACATGTAAACATACGTATATGTATGTATATAAATTTGTATATATTTATATATGCATATTAATATGTATATAAATACAGGTAAATATGGATACATTGTTAAGTTAGATATATAAGGGACATAACATAGTATGTGTGTATTCATAGATACTGTCTATTTATTCCCCAGAATTTTAAGGACGAATTTTACCATGAAAGTTTTCACTATATATCTGGTAATATTCTCTTATCTGTCATTCTCTTAGCCTCATTCCTTTTCTTCAGGGTTTATAGCAGTTAAAATCGTTGGATGGCCAAGGGTTAGGGGGAAGCTGAGGGGTCAGTCTGTTTATCAGAGGGCCATTTTCATCAGAAGAATTTTTTTTTTTTTGTCCTTTTTGAGACCGGCCGCATTGCGCTCAGCCAGTGAGCGCTGTGAGCGCACCGGTCATCCCTATAAAGGATCCAAACCCGCAGCAGGAGCGCTGCTGCGTTCCCAGCACCGCACTCTCCCGAGTGCGCCACAGGCTCGGCCCAGAAGAATTTTGATCAATATATTGTATTAGAAGCAATTTTGGGGATGAGGCATGAAGTATAAGGTGGGTGAGCATTGTTATTTTAAATGTTTTATTGGGGAATTATTTTTATACAATAAAATGCATCCATTTTAAGTATACAGTTTAAGGAGTTTGGGCAAATAAAGCCACCACTGCATCAAGATACCGAAAGTTTCCATCACCTCCAGAATCTCCCATGTTACTTTAAAGTTGATCCCCGCCCCTAACCCCAGCTCCAGGCTCCCAGTGATCTGAATTCTGTCCCTGTGGTTTGGAATCAAACAGTACATGGTCTCCGTGTTTGGCTTTTTTCACTCAACATAATGTTTTAGAAATTTATCCATGTTGTTCTATATGTTTATGTTTTACCCTTTATTTCTGAGTGATGCTTGTTTTTAAATATATAAACAATTTATTTTGATTGTTTTTAAACATTTGAGTTGGTTCCAGTTTGAAGCTTTTGTGAATAAAGTTCTAAGAAATATTTGTTTACAAGTCTGCACTGACAGAACTTTCCGTGTCCTTAGAGTGAATTGCTGGGCCATATATTTTCCCAGTATCTTTCCTGGCCATGAGTTCTACGCTTTGACACCACAAGCCAGTAAGGCATTTGCTTTCTGCCTTTGGGAGTTGTGAGTGGGTTGAAGAATGCATTCAGTCAAAGGTGAGCATCCTGGCAAATCACACCAAAGCTGGTTTTTCTTTCAAAGGTGGCTCTACTTTAGTTTCTACTTGCTTTTTAGCAGACTCGTTGTGGCTCCCATGCTCATGTGTAGTGTACAGACAATCAGGATTTTCATCGGACTTTGTCTTTAGATTTTTAGATCTCAGCCCTTTTGTGGCTATTTTGCTTACAAGCTTTTTCTCATAAATATCCAGCTAATCTACTGCCTTGTTCTCTGTCATCTTCCACCTCCAGCTGCTAAGACTGTGGTTTTCCACTACCTGGTTTGAGGAGGTAGAGCAGTTTGTGAAGCAACCAAAGATAGAAAACCTGAAACTCACAGTTCTTACTCGATACAACTGTAATTTTCAGTACCTTCAAATAATTGTTTTTGATAATTTTTTTTCAGATTTTAAACTAGTTATCTGTAGAAAGGATTGTCTGTCATTAGTAGAAAGGCTTTTTAAAAAAAATTAGTTTACAGTACTTTATATAAAAAAATCTAGAAAGATATTCCCCAATTGGTAAATAGTAGTTATTTTATAGTGGTAGAATTTCAGAAAATTTTTATTTTCTTTTTCATGTTTTTCCATATTTCTTGATTTTTCTGCATGAATGTATCATTATAATCAGAAACAAAAGAACATTTCATTTGTTATTTTCATTTTGTAATAGTTCACGATAACAGGAATACTGGATGTTGAAGCTGAGGTGTAATTTTAGACTATTAAGGTCCTTTAACAAATGAAACAGTTATTTTGTAATTACTATAGTTTTACATCTAATGCAAAATCTCCCATTAAGGTGGTACTTCAAAAAATTCATTGAACTTTCCTCTTAAGTAGTTTACCCTTTTGTTTTATTTATGCTATTAACTTGTATTAGTATAACATACTTTTTAACAAAACAAAATAATATAGTTTCATGTTGTCTGATTAATTTCAGTCATAATTAATATAATTTAACCAATTTTTTAAAGGTCACAGTATTATTTTAGGGGGAGCATCTCCTGACCTGAGAAACATACAAGGAGATTATAATACTTGTAGCAGTTACTCATTGAAAATTGACCAAATGCGAGCCCCTGCTCCAAATTCTTTACATATTTTTAAATGTTCATTCCTCTTAACATCCCTATCAAAGTAGGTTCAAATATGATATCCCCTTTATAAATTAGGAAACTGAGGCTTAGAAGAATGGTATTTCTGCAGGATCATTAAAAGTAAGTGGCAGAGCTGGAGTTCCCAAGATTTGCACCTAGGCAGAATGGCTCTGTGCCCACCATCTTTACCACCACCACACTATACTATGGATAAATATGAGGGTGAGGGTGGAAAATGAGATGTCGTGGCCCTTCTCTAAAATTAATGGTAGAAAACATTGCCAAAGAAGCTAGAAATCTCCTTAAGAGATCTAAGGCTAAACTGAGCTAACATTTTCCCTGGGTGCTTTAGATGTAGTCCAAATTAAAGGCAAGATGATGTCTGAAAATTTCTTCCAGATCTATAATTCAGTATCTTGGTTTTCAGCTATTTTGGCCTCAGGAAAAATTTAGAAATAAATATCTTCTCACACCCTGCCCCCCAGGATCTACATTTTATTCCAACCTTGGTACTCAATTCTCCCTTCATTTATATTTCTGAAAAGCCAGGCTGTTATTTCTTAAGGTCAGTTTAGTGAAAAGGACAGTGGAGTAGCATACAGAAGCTTCTTGTTTTTCTCTAGTAGCTATTCTCTTCATTTTTAGTACTAAACCCTCTTGAATTTTAGTTGCCTACTTGCCTGACTAGCCAAACTACACTTCCCTGCCTCCTTTTTAGTTAAGTGTGGCAATATGACTGACTTCTAGCCAAAATAATGTAAACTGAACTGAAATATGCACTCGAAGTCACATATTTTTAAAATGTGCTTACTTTCCACTTCCTTTTCATCTCCCTCCTTCTGTCTCCCCCTGCCTTTTCTACTGGCATTGCTTGTTTTTGGCTTTGTCATCAGGTCGTGGGAGGCAAGGGGACATATATTGCAGGCTGAAATTCTGGTGGCTCTTGTTCTACTGGGGCAAAATCTAGTAAAAGAGTTACTGTGATAATTTTAGAGGAAGGCCACCTCTTTACTGGATTTGTCACTCTACAGTAAGTGGCTAGAAAAAAATCAAAATGTTGGCATACTTTAGCTCTTTGCAAAGCACTTTCCATTTCTGAGCCAAGTAACCATTCTCACTCTGTCTCCTCAGTCCTTGGTTGGGCGCCGCACCCAGTTACTAGCCCTGGGATGCTGTTACCTCTTTGGTTTCCCTGTACCCATCCCACATCTTTATAAGTTGTCCCTTTGTTAAATTGTTCTTAAATTATCTGATTTGAGTGTGTCATCCATTTTCTACTTGGACCCTAGCTAGTACATGGGTAGAAAATAAAATTATATATTCTACAATCATTATACTATGAAATATAATACATAAGGTTAAAGATCAAACAAAAAGACAGAAACCAATAGAATACCATGTAATGGTGATTAGCTTAAAGATGAACATATTTTCTTTCTAAATTACATTTACTGTAAGTTTTGAGTTATTTTATTAGTTAAAAAACTTGTAAAATTGTTGCTAGGATATTTTGTCAGGTGAATTTCCTTAGCTTTGCTTTACTAAGTAGATAAGAATGAATCATTAACATATTGAATTTATTGAATTTGATGTAAATCACCCTAATTATCTGCTTTCTCTTTTTCTGCTCCTAGGCCACAGAGAATTGCTAGAGAAAGTTTTGGAACAAGGCTGACTTGATTTTATGCAGAGTTCTTCATTTCAGGCAAAGGAAGCAGATTCTGGCTGATTCACAAGAGAAGTGATTTATTAAGTAGGTATGAGGAGCTCACAGATTTGTTGAGAAAAGAACAAGACTCAATAAACAAGGCTCAAGACCAAGCTTCCAGAAACATGCTCCAGGCTGCTGAATTGGCCTAGTATGAAGACTTTTATCATAAATGTCACTGGTTTCTACAGCTTGCCTTGTGTATGCCAAATATTTGGCTTTGCTACAAACTCAATTTCTGCCTAAATCTTGCTGTTTATGGCTGTCCTACAGCTACTGCTGCCTGGTAAAGCCACCTGATGCTTGCACCAGGCTTGCTGCAAGGTGCACTCTGAGTGCATGCTCATCCTTACATGACTCCCTTCCGAACCAAAATCTCACTCTGGCTTGTATGACTGGGGAAGACTGGTTATGTGCTTGCATTTCAGTCACAGGGGAAACTGGAAAATGGAATTTCAGCCTCTTTTTTGGTGAAATAGGGCATGGGTATTTCTCCAAATAGAAAGATGTATTAGTCTGCTAGGGCTGTTATACCACAGACTGGGTTACTTAAACAATAGAAATTTATTTTCTTAAGGTTAGAGGCTAGAAGTCCAAGATCAAGGTGTCAGTAGGGTTGGCTTCTTCTGAAAGCTTGTCTCCTTGGCTTATAGATGGCCATCTTTTTTGGCTAATATACCCTCTGCCAGAAAAGTAAAATGGTGTTAAAGACCGAGATACACAAAATGGCGCCTGAGAAAGTTTCCCAGAAAACCCCCACCCAGAAAGATCCCCTAGCTGCCATGTCACCTTCCTGTGTGTGCAATTTTGCCCACGTATGAGAAAATCCCAGCTCAGCTTTAACCCCGCTCGCTTCTCTCCCCTTTCTTCTTAGCCAATAGGAACAGTCCAGCTCGGCCTAACTGGATATAAAAGGCCCACCCCGACTCTCTCTGTGGCTGCTCCCACTTTCAAGAGGGCAGCCCGCTTGTTCATTATGCCTGCCTAGTACACATTGGTTGAGTCCCTGTCTCCTGGTGCATCTTATCTTGCACTCAGCCAGGGTTTTTCCTTTCAGTCTTCTCTCTGTGTCTTCACATTGTCTTTCCTCTGTGCAAGTTTGTGTTCCAATCTCCACTTCTTATGAGGCCCACTCACATGACCTCATTCTACCTCTTTAAAGGCCCTATCTCCAAATACAGTCACATTTAGGAATACAACTTATGAATTTTGGAGGCACACAGTTCAGCTCATAGAAGAAGGATACTTGAAAAGCACAGCAACTAAATGCAATGCATGATTCTGGATTAGACTTTGGATGAGAGTAAAATTGCTATGAAACACAGTATTGGGACAGTGAGAGAAATGTGAATATGAAATGTGAGTATTAGAGAATTATGTTTTAAAAATGTTAAATTTACTAAGTTTGGTCATTGCACTGTGGTCACATAGGAGAAGGCCTGTGATTTTAGGAGATGCATACTGAAGTATTTAGAAGTAAATGGTCACGAAGTCTACAATTTACTTTCAGATGGTTTACAGAGAGAAAATAAATGAGGTAAAATGCTGTGCTATTCTTGTAACTTTCCAGAGGATTCAAATTTTTAAAAAACAAAGCATTTTTAAAGAGTTCTGGAAGTTACAAAAATATTTGACAAAATATTCTAGTCTACTCTTTTTTTTTTTGTTTGTAAAAATGAATTTATTAAAATGTTCATAATTATAAAATATTAAAATGCACAGAAATTAACAAACATTAATTACAAACTTTACATCTTATGCCATAGTGTATGAAAAGCATCATGAATATTTCAGTTTTACTTTAGTTAAGCTGCTCATACATTCTAACTTCTCAAACATCTTATGATATGAACACAAGGAAATGGTACAAGAAGTGTTTTGACAACAGAGCATATTCTGACCCCTACTGTGAATTAATGTTTTATGAAATTCAAGATGCATGTTCAATCAAAAGGGGAGACTTTGGGAAAAAACAGTTTGCAAGATGGCCTTGTTTAGTTTTAAAACAGAAATGATAGCTTTCCCTTTCTAATAACCTATCTAAAATATCTGAGAGGATGTTTAAAGAAAAATGCCCTGAGTATTTGGGCTAATGCTTCAATCCATTAAAACTCATGGAATATGTTTGACTTACAGTTTTATTGTAAATCTACTGAGATTTAATCTGGTCAAGAAAGTTAAAGGGTGGGATGAGTTAAAATCCAGATTGTATGTTGCTCAGGATAAAGAAGACATTAATTTTTGTGATGAGATTATCCTTTATGTTCTCCATAATTTCCCCTTTCTGCACCCAGGCCGCTGTGGGTCCGTACAGAGCCTTTCTGTATATCATTGTCCCCTGCAATCCTGGTTTAGCAAGTGGAGGGCATTTTCATGCAATTAGAGAAGAGCACCCCTTCCTCCTGGCCACTGCCCACACAAGAGCACCTGGCATGGTGAGCAGAGGTGGCGGGTCTTCAGCTCCACCTGGCTCTCTATGCTTGGCACCTTGTGCAGGGCTCAATCCCAACATCTGTATGCAGCAGCCTGGCTGAAACCCCATCTTCAGTGTTTCCCAGAAAACCCATGTTCCAAACTAAGTATAGGCTGTGAAAAATAGAATTCTAGATATAATCTACACAAAAGTGTACATTTGTTATCTAAATGATACATAATTTTTCACTACTAAATAGCAGATACATATTTATTCTCTTCCATAAAAACATTAAGACAAATACAGAACAGAACACAGTATCGTTTGTAAAAATGAATTTATTAAAATGTTCATAATTATAAAATATTAAAATGCACAGAAATTAACAAACATTAATTACAAACTTTACATCTTATGCCATAGTGTATGAAAAGCATCATGAATATTTCAGTTTTACTTTAGTTAAGCTGCTCATACATTCTAACTTCTCAAACATCTTATGATATGAACACAAGGAAATGGTACAAGAAGTGTTTTGACAACAGAGCATATTCTGACCCCTACTGTGAATTAATGTTTTATGAAATTCAAGATGCATGTTCAATCTAGTCTACTCTTGACTGACCATTACAGACTGTTCTTCCATGCTTAAAATTCCAAAATAAACAACTTTTGCCAAACACAATGCAATCATCACTGTTATGAAATACTAAAAGAGTTCAGGTGTATGCAGTGATAGAAAAGTTCCAGGTGATGAAAAGATTCATGGAGATAGAAATTAGAATTCAAGTGAAAGTGAAGCTCATTATTACTGAAAAATGCAAGGAAGTATGAGGCTGGGCTACTACAAATGTTTTCTACATGGATGTAGGATGTCCTTCGGCATCTCTGAAACCATGTCCATCCTCATGTGGCTCCCTTCTGAACTGAAATCTTATTCCAGTTCCTGTGACTGGCGGAGCCTTAGAAATATTAGAAATATTTTCTACGTGGATGATAGGATGAATCTCTGGGGGGCTGGTAAATAATCATACAGGTTTCAAAATACCATATGAATGTGAAAAAGTGATCAGGAAGTTAATAGAATATAGTGGTGAAAAAAATATAGGAGGGTGAACTAGGTATGGATCATTTACTTCAAAGAAAAGATGTGAAAGTGGAGGGGAAATGCCAATACCATCCTGTTTTTGTAATATGCTGGACACACGAGAAGGAGGGGTCCTCATTTTGAGAGCACTACAAGCGAGGCAGTGACCTCGAAGGAAAGGTCAGATTTCAATGGAGCCAAAAAATACTAATAATAAAATAAAATAAAATTACAATAACACAATGAACTCTTGGAGAGAAAAGACCTGTAGTTACCAGAAGTGGGAAAGAGGAGAGAAGGGGGACAGGGAGGGTAGTTAACAAGAAATTGGTTAAGGGACACAAAGAACGATTACTTATTGTAATGATGAATAAGTTAATTATTCTGATCTAACCAGCACACATTGCATACAACTATTGATAATCAACTTTGTGCCCCATATCTATGTACAAAGTTTATATATAGTAAACTATCTTTAAATAAATAAATATTTAAAGCAAATATATATATATATATATATATTAAAAGGAAGGTCAAGGAAAAACTGGTTTTTTAAAGAATTTGGGGGTCACAGGACAGTTTGTCATTGACGGGTCACAGATTGTAAAAAAACGATTGAATAATGTTAAATAGAAATATTTATGCAAACTGTCCTTTTAGCATAAATTTTTTCCTACCCTTGACCAATGAGATATTTCAACATGTGTTTAATGTTTAAAGCAGATATTTGAGACAGTGCTATTGTATAATGCCTAAAGTTGCTCTCCAAAGCAAACAGAGAAGTATTGAAATTTTCTTTTCATCGTTAGAGAGTATGTCTCAAAATTGTAGCATTCAAGGGTTTTTACTTTATAAAAATTGTAACATAATCATCTTAATGAATTTACTAAAAATTTGATGGGAAGAGAACAAAATACAACACAATGTAAATTTTAAAAATATATGTAGGTTCATCGGCAGAAGACTATTTTGACATCAGCAAAGAAGAAATCACAGCAAAAGATTTTAAAGAAAAGCTAATATGGCCTGAGAAGAATTTGCACTCTTTGGGCTCCACACATGCAGTTATCAGAGTTCCCTGACTCCACGTGTTTATTCACATCTGTCAGCTAAATCATAGATCCAAATGTAAAACGTAGCACTCAGGAACATTATATGGATTTGTGACACTCCCTGGAGGACTTTGGGTCCATAAAGCAATGAATGGATTATAAGAAGACATAAATATGGTATTTTCATCTATGACAGATGCAATCTTACTCCAATGTTATTTATATTATATAAAGGAAAACTGAACCTATTTTCTTCAGTTGAACTGAAGGGAGACACCCTTAGGGATGAATAAATGAATAGCTTGCTATTAATTTCCAATTTCTGTGAATTCATCTTTGAGAATGTCAAGTTTTAGAGATTTTTTTAAATGGCCTATGTTTATTTATTTATTTTACATGTGTATGTGTGAAGAAGTGAAATCAAAAGATAAACATGAGATGTAATTGTGCCCATAACACAATAATATATATATTTTTAATTTTGTCATGATCTTAAATCATGCAAAACTTACCTAACTTTAGATTTTAATGACCTAACTTTGTATTTTAATGACCAATTGGGCACCTAGACTAGGTTCCCCAAAATCCTGCTTTCAGCTCCTTAATAAACTTTGCATCTTCATCCTTAGTTCATGTTAGGGGGGTCAGACATGTGGTGCTTTAGGGAAAAGCATGGATCTTGAATTCAGATGAGCAGTGCTCTATCGATACCTCCATCTAGCTTCTATCTTTCTAAGCTTGCAGACCTAGGATTTAACCAAGAGATTCCCTCCAACTCCAAAATTTTGTACTTTGATCCAATGAAAATACATGTCCTTTATTTTTTCAGTTTTAAAATTTTGGAAAAGAGTCATATGGTCATCAGTGAAATAGTAGGTTAGTCATTACATAAATGCCATTTTCACAATATATTAAACTTGGGCCAGACAGTAAAGAAATTTCTGAGTTAGTTTCCTGTTTTGAAGATATAGTGGCTTTCTTGTCCAAAATAGAAAAGAAGGGATGGCTATTCTAATTATTTCGGATAACTATGGCTTAGATTATAACTTTCACTTTATATCTAATTTATGATTATGAATGGCAAAATACTAATCAGGTAGGATTAGAGAACAATTTAGTATTCTTATTTCAAAAATCAGAATCATGACATTCTGTTATGTGAAGTAGTTTGGCTTCAAATAATTCTCTGATGACAGATGGCAGTCATATTTTAAACCTCTTAAACATCGATAAAAAATGTTTAAAAGTGCTTAACTGAGCCATGATTATAAAATTAAACATCTTCCCATTTCTTTAATCTCATCATCAACCCACTCCCACCCCCCACCCCAACTCAAAAAGCTGTTCTGAAGAAAACTACAAGGATTAGTCCACCGAGGAAAGAAAAGAGTCTTCCATTAAATTCAATTCAGCAAATATGAGTAGTTACTGGATCTCTTTTCAGATTGTTGAAATAATGTCCATAAATGATTTTTCCTACCTTGTAGAGGAAGGAAAACATAATTTATACAAATAGGAGGAGGTTTCACAAATAGACATGGTAAACTAACTTCAATTTTATATTAAAAATTGAGTCAATTTTCAAAATTGAACTTCCCATGGCAAATTTTGGTGATTTTAGCCAATGATGTGGTCAGTGGGAAATGTTTTTTGTTGTTGTTACCGGAGCAATATTGAATTGTTAAAATTTTTAGTATGTTGTCGTTCACATACTTTCCTGAATTGTTCATTGTGTTAATCCCTCGGTTTTATCTAATACATACGAAGTAATTTTGCAAGTAAAATAAATGACTGACTTCCATATACTTGGGTTTCTATTTTACATAAAAACTAAATTATTAGTTATTTTGTATATCTAAACAATGATATCAAAATTTTGTACCAGCATTGTATCAATTTCAGTTTTAATTAACAGAAAACTGTAAATTATATATTTTTACATGTCCTAATTGTTTATCTTCATATAAAATCTTCAATGTCCTTCCAAAAGTATATCAACTTTAGAAAACCTCCTAAACCTGATAACATATTCAGGGAAAAAGAAATGCATTCCAAAACTGATAAATATCTTAATTTATTGTCTATAACTGATTAAGATATAATGAATTTAATTTGATGGACAGTGTGGTATAGTAGGAAGAACAGCAGCTTAACAGTCTATCTGGACTTCAATTTGATCATCTGTAAAACATGGCTAAGAATGCACAGTTTTTTTAAGGGAAAAAATAATTTGTGTGGTGTAGAAAGTACCACTCATTGAAAATGCTAAATTGTTTTTCTTAAGATTATCTTTGATTTTCTTCCTATTATTTCATAATTTTTACATTATTCTAAATTCCATTTGAATATCTAATAGGCTCTTAAATAACATCTTATTATCCTACCCTTATTTTTTCTCTGATTTTTTACTTATTTAAAATTCAAACAAATAAACTGTGACCTTTTTTTACTGTCTCATTGTATTTTAATACCATCATCTCAGTTTTATTTAATTATGATAAACTTTAATACTTCAAAGTTGGCATTTTTTATTGCCCCTATTTTTCCTAAAATCCCAGTATATTATCAAGATTTTCTGAATTAATTCTGGAATAAAAAACTTGGGGTGAATTAAATCTAAAATATATTTTGAGAAAATTGATGATTTAACATGGTTTTTTGTTTGTCGTTTTTTTCTGTTCAGTAATGTGGAGCAGCTTTTCATTGCTTTTTGGCATTTTTATGCTTTTTGAGTTTTCTGATTTTCTTAAACTAACACACACACACACACACACACACGCGCACACACACACACACACACATACCACTCACAACTCTCACATTAGGTACATCCTTCAGTGCTAAGCTCTGTTTTTTTGCTATCCTTTCTAGAATTACCTTTTACTACGAATGTCTGGGACAGTGAAACACTTTTGATTGAAATGTGTGTGTGAATGTGTGTGTACATGTTTGTATATATGCTAGTTTACAGAGCATGAAGGCTTATTATTTCTCTTAGGAGTAGAAGGTAGTTCACAACCTCACAATTTCCCAAAGACACAGATCTTTCAAAGACACAGATTTGCTTAGCATAGAGCTATATTAGCTCTAGAGAGCTGATATAGCTGCTGTTACCATTTGGAGTGTTTTGTAAGATCCAGAAAGATCGAAAATGAACATGACATGTACTTGGGGGAGCCAAGAGAAAACTCACTGATAGGAATGGAAGTATAACAGTACCATGAATTTGCTAGAAACAGGGCCATCCAGATGAGAGTAGGACCCTGAAAAACATCCAGTGTTATCACAAGACAGGAGACATTTGAGAGGATAGGAATGAAGGAGGTTTCTTTGAAAAATGAACATTAGTCTGTCTAATAAGTCCATGGGTTTCTCCGTAATTTTTTATTGATCATACCTGCATATGCTCCCCGCCATTCCTTCTGTTTGGATGCCTCACTTCGTATCTTATATGAAAAGTGCATCTTTCTGTCCCTTCACCTTCTTTACTGCTGGTTCTCTCAGCGTGTGCAATGGGTTCAAGGACTAACCTTGGTGCCACCCTCAGTGAATAAGGAAACCTGTCCCTGGAGCACTGGCGTTTCTTCCACAGTCTATGAAACCTCACTAATAAGCCTGAAGATCCTTTAAATAGTGTCATGTTTTTCAAATTGTATTGCAGCTGCCTTAAAATAGAAACAGAAGTGTCAACAAGCCTTCACTTGTAGTGATAATGTGCGATAGTGTATGTGAAATTCAATCCTTAGCATTTGATCTTTTTTGAGAGGCACTTCTTCAACATCACAGGTTTAAATGTTTCTATTGATTTTCATGTCTAGATTTATTGTGAACACATAACCTTCAGTTAGCCTACAGCAACTTTTCTGATTTTTTAAACAACAACCATTTAGAAAAACTTAAACGACAGCACTCTAAATGTACCTGAGTAAGTTGTGAAAAATAATTGCATTTATGGTAGGCATTTTATATTTGAAATTGTTGTCAACAGGTTACTTTTTAGAATATATTATTATAATAAATGGCATTTTCTGGGTCATGCAAGTTTGCATTAATTTGAGGTTTCTTAAAATGTTCTGATATATATCTTTATATACATATATAAAAGAAAATCATTTTGATAGCTCTATTGTTTCCTGAAACACAATCCCATAATATAACTTTTCCATATATTTATGATTAAAATTTAATTATATCTTACTTTTTAAAATTCACTTGAAGCAGAAAAATTAATTGTAGAATTTAGAAAAACATGAATTTGACAATATTTCCCCACAAAATTCACACCTACTTTTTGGGGAAAAATATTGGGCATCTTACCTGAATTTTGTACTATTACTGTTGGTCTCTTCCTTGTTATCTGAATACATTGACATTATTATTTTTTTTAGAAACCCTCCTTTTTGAATTGCCTTACCCTGAATTCTGCTCAGGTCTGATTAGGTTCTTACTGGTATGAGTATATATGTCTAGAGCACCTGGCTCCGGGCCCAGCAAACAGTGAGTGCATATTAATTGGTAGTTATTACTTTATTTTATTTTGTTTTGAGGTAATCGTAATTGGAAAATTTAAAAAATTTTAAGTGATGCTGTATTTATTTGTTAAAAAATACACAAAATATTTCTCAAAAAAGCACAGATTTATTCTGTAAACATTAGCTTTTTATTAAATAGTACTCATATAAACTATTTTTAGTAGTTTTCAAATGAATAATTGAGACTTAGAGTAAATAATTCTACATTCAGGGATAGAAAGAGGTTTTTTCACTTACGTTGTGCTTTGTATTGTTTTAAGGAGTTGAAACATGAACTTGTAAAAGTTTCTAAATAATAACATTTACCCAAACAATCAATGTGGATGATTTAGTGCCTGCTCAAAGCCCTGTTTTATGCAAAATGGCAAAAGAAAAATACAGAAAAGACCACTGCTTTTTAGAAACCTATAAACTAATGGTATCAATTATACATAAAGATAAATAATTAAAATTCTAGAGAATGCATGAAAAACATCATGTAAGAGATAAAACCAAAGTGATCTAAGAGTTTAGAGGAGATCAGAATACATCCATCTGCCAAGAAGAGAGGGAGCTTTTTAGAGAAGAAAGCTATTTAATTTGACCCTCTTATAGTTCAAAAATCAGCATATAATAATTTACATATTATGTTTTGAAAGCAAAAAAAGAATTATCTCAAAAAAACTGGCACATCTTATTATATTTGAATTTAAATTTTCAGTAAATCACAATAAATGGAGAGAGATATATGAGATCATATTCTCAGTAAATATAACAATTGAATTATAATTATCTATGTATGAGGATACTTCAAAAAGTTCATGGAAAGATTATTATTATCTTTTAATTCTATTTTTCCCACAACCTTTTGAAGTACCCTTGCATATAAGCAGATAATGCAAATTAGTGTGAAAATAATTGTCTTTTAATTATAAATTGACAAGTGACATGAATAGAAGATTCTCAACAACAAAAATATATAATTAATAACAAACATGAAAGAAAAAAACATGCAATCATGTAAGGAAGCAAAGAATTGTAAGCATATAACTGCAAATGCTAGGTCAATGTATTTTAGTTGTTAAATTACAGCAAGAATGAGGCAACATTTTCTTTGGTTATTTTCAGTTTTTGCATTTACTGAATTTACTGAAAATGAATAGTATAACATTTGGAGGACAGGAGCTAACATTCAAACAGATTATATATTAAATTATAAAAATTAAATATAAATAATAATACTGATAAAAGTAACAAAATGGGAGAGGTTATTTGTTGGTGGTGGCAGAAAACAATTGGGTAATATGGAGCAAAAGCCAGCATATTGGTTGTCTTATACTTATTTATCTCACCAATGATATTTAATTTCAAGTAATAATTCAAGTACAGGAAATGTGGAAAAAATCCTTTATTATTGCACTATTTATAATTGTAAAATATTCAACAATCTAAATGTGAAATATAGAAAATAGAATCTAATTTTGCATGTTTCAGTGAACACCTGTTGTTTGTCTCCTTGGGTCCACTTTCCACCTTTCTCAGTCCAAATTTGTGCCCTGCTGGCTGACTTTTGTATACTACCTGAGTAGGGTCTCTTACCCTTTGGCTTTTGGTTCTGTTCAGCCAATGCAAAATGTGGGCAAGAGATTCAAGAAAAAGAGGAGAGTGAGGTTGGGAGATACTCCCCAACTCCCTACCTGCTGATTACTGTGGTTGGCTGTGTCCCTTCACCAAATGTTCTAACGCCTGTCAGGTAACCCTCTTCATGGAGCAGTCCCTCAAGGCTCCAGGAGCTGCTCATTTCCCTTTTCCCTAAAATCCTCTATTTGAAAGGGATCCCAAGGTTACTAGCCCAAGGTAGGTATTATAATGGCTCTTGTTTTTCCTAAACACTTACCACACTCTTGTAAAGAATCTATTTATTAAGCTCTCTTCAAATTGCCCATTGTAGTGTGTCATGTGTCATAAGTCTGTTTCATGCCAAGATTCTGATACAGAGGTGAAGATTTTCCAAAATTCTAAAAAATCTAAATTTCTGTTATTGGTGACATTTTTTCAATGTTGAAAATATGTTAAAAATAAAAGAATTTTTTAAAAATTCTACTTCATTGTCCCATTACCATTCTACCATTTCATGTTAAAAATCAGTTCTGACTGATTTGTTCAAGAATCACTTATAGATTGCCTACTTTATGCCAGGTATTATCTTAGACACTTGAAATACAAGATGTTCCATAAAACTATAATATATAAAACATTATTTATCACTGGTGATATCACAAAATGTATTATGTTTATGACATAGCTATGATTAGTAAAGATACTGTTAATCTGTTTTCTAAACATCATTTGCCAAGGATGAGACATTTATATTCTTTAAGATTTAATAATCTTAGGGCCGGCCTGTGGCTCACTCGGGAGAGTGCAGTACTGATAACACCAAGGCCACAGGTTCGGATCCTATATAGGGATGGCCGGTTGGCTCACTAGCTAAGCGTGGTGTTGACAACACCAAGCCAAGGTACTTGGTTGAGATCCCCTTACCGGTCATCTTTAAAAAAAAAAAAAAAAAAAAAGATTTAATAATCTTATATTTGATATTGGTAGAAGTTACTGCATAATGTTATACTATATTTTTATGGTTTTATATTTTAGAAAAATGATAAAATTCTATGTGAATCTTCAAAAAAAGCTTATGAAAAATAGGAAAGACACTTGAATTACCAACTTTCCAATAAAGCATTACAATTTGTCTTACAAATGAAGCTTCAAACCCCTGAAATTTGAATTCAGGTTGCAAGGATTTATCCATTCCTTCCTTCCTTCTTTCCTTCCTTCCTTTTTTTCTTTTTCTTTTATCTTTCCCCGACAAGTTCTTGTTCATCCTAATTGCTTCTACTCCAATTAGACTAATATAAGTGTATTCTGCATATCTGTAAATTTGGAAATGTATGAAAAAAACAAATAGAAGCATTGAAAAGATTAATGAGGCATAGCAATATAAACTAGTAATAGGGATACGTTTTGTTTATGCAGAGAACTACAGCTATATGCTAAATATATCATAAGTTTATATTACCATAACAATGCATTTCTCCCCAGCTATTAATCTAAGCTAGAGAATATCACATGTATATTTAATCTTCCTTCAAAGGGATCTAAGCTTATTTACATGTTCTATATATTGTATAGTTTTAAGGACATTTTAATATTGGCCACTAATTTTATACTGTCAGAATGTTTTAATGTAATTACAAAGGAATGTAGCTACAGCCTAAGCTTATTTAATCTACATTCTCTCTGTTTGACCTTTCCTGTAGGAACATATGAAAAGAAATCCATACCATTCTACAAAATTCCCAGTGTGAGAGAAAGAGCAAAAATAACAAAAATTTCGGCAAGCATTTCGTGAAACATCAACTTGCAATCTGATCATATAGCAATGAAAGAAAGGGTATAACGAAGCTAAATAAATGGCTTTCTTGTTGCTCACTTTCTTAATCCCTTTAAAATAAAATAAATAAGGCATTTCAATGAAATAAATTATTTCCAAGGAGCACAGTACCTTCTGTATGATGACTGTATTTACTTTCAAGTAATAATGCTTAGAGATAGTATGTACAAAAGTCGACATAATTATTTTCTTTATTTGACTATAGTGTCTGGATCTTAGTCAAAGGACAAAGTGCAATTGGTTTGTTTTTCAAGGTATTTCTTATCCTGGTTGCATGTCGGAAAGATCATAGTGTTACTATTTTAATTTTGATTGTTAACATAAAATTGGAATCCAAAGTAAAGGAAAATTGTGAAAATTAACTTGTTACAAGTATAAGAGAACAAAGCATGGGCATTATGATAATGTAATCATTGAGAATCTCTGAAGTAAAATGTATTTTTAAAGACACAAAGTTAATGCTTTCCTTTGAAATCTCCATGTAAAAATTGAAAACACAACTTTAATAGAAGACAGACACAGGTAGCATATAAAGAAGTACCTCTCAGGAAATTAATAAAAATAGTATCTAAAACAGTATTAGTAAGATATGAAGCTCATTCATTAATGGTCTCTATGATAATATATCACTGAAAATGTTGCATGAAGGACAGTCTTTGATAGGATTATGTACAGTATAATAGCAAGATACTGGAATTAAAATTCACTGAGAAGATACATCTTGTGAACTGAAGGGTAAGAAGATAATAATGGTAACATTAATAATAGTAAATAACAAGAATAAAATGATCCACATAAATAGAATTTCCATCAGCAACCATTATTGTAATTATGGGAATGATAAGCTAGTAATCTGTAGAAAATAGCTAATCTTTATTGATTCACTGTTTAATTTCTTTTTATTTTAAAGGCTTTAGAGCTGCTGTCAATAACAATAACATGTACACTGGAAAAAGTTACACCAAGAAAGAATAGAAAAAGAATGTACTGCATTGTGCAACATACAGCATTTTTAAAGGATCTTTCTTAAAATACATTTATATTCTATTGTTGAGGAAGAAGAAAAAAAATGCATTCAAAAGATTTTCCCCCACCTTTTAAATGATCTTTGTGGGATTTATTCTAACATGGTTTATGGGGATTCAGAGACAAAGTGGGAAAATGCAGCCATCTCAGCTCTGGCTCTTTAATCACAGCGAGTTGAAGATTATTCTTCATCAATAACACCTGGGAGAAAAAGACAGGCCATCAGCAGACTGACCCCACAGCAACCCCAGGGGAAGTTTCACTGCCACCAGCAAAGTGAGCACTTAAGGGTTACAGAGCAGTTATCCAAGGTCCAGATAATAGCAGGAGCAGCAAACTGGCTTCTCGATGATAGAAAACAAATACGATGTTTAGCTCATGGTTTCTGGAAACCAAGCCTCTTCTAGGGAATGAAGGTTAATTTTCTTTTAACATAAATGAAAGATGAGAATGTGAAGTGATGAGTCACTGAGGCACTCCATCAATCGCATTGGTAAGAGGAGAAATTGCTAGGAGATGGTTTTACATTTTCCTGCAATTGATAAAAAATTCAGGAGAAAAATTTCCCTAGGATCTAAAAACATAAGGAGTGGTAATTACAGAGAAAGAAAAAAAATCACATTTTATCTCTAACTACAATGAGTTTTTAGTTAAAATCTGGATAAATTATTTAATCAACTAAACTCCTATATGAATGTCCTTTAGTTATCGGGGTTTTTTGTTACAAATTGAAAAGTCTTTTTAAGATTTAGTTAAACTATTTTCCTTTATTTTGCTCCCCACACAGCCTGACCTGTCCATTTCCCACTTCATAAAAATCTGGGCTCTGTAATCAAAGCACAGTATAAGTGCTGTAAAGTTTTAACAGCCATCATATCAATTTGAACTTGCGAGTTGGTTAGTTCTATGCATTCTTTCACTTAGAGAGAGAAATAGTAGGATTTCTGATTTTTATCAATAAATGTAAGGCCATTGGACTACCTCCCAGTGTTCTTGTTCCTTTATCCCAAGAATGTATCTGCCATACCTATGTCAAGGAGAGACCGTATTCCAACTCTCCCATTTTCAACTTAACTCTCTCTGGGCCTATATGCCTCTCACCCTTTCTCCCATAAACCTGCCTTTGTCTCCAGTAAACCATATTTTAGTGCTCAAAATTTCCTTCACATTATCAGAATTTTCTTTAAAGTTTTCAGTTTCTTCATAATTAAAGACATAGTCCTCTCAGAAAAGACCATAATCTTCACAGCTTGTCTCCATCGGTAGTACTGTGTATCTTCTGGGTCTTCTAGTCTCATGGGTTAAGAAAGGAGAAATGTCATTGTAATTGGCCAACACAGTGGTTTCAAGGTAACTGTTCAGTCACTGTGGACCCACACTCCTTGCTATGTTAAAGTTCACTGCAACTTCTCCAATCAATCTCTTTTCTTTCTTGTCACCATGATGGATCAGCCATCCAGATTCTCCCTCAGGACCTACCTGAGTGACATTAGCACATTCTCTCTGTCTTTATCCAAAAGTTAGTCAACTATTTCTTGAGACCAGTTTTGCAAGCCCTATCCTTAAGATTGTGTGAGTTGAAGCTAAAGAAGAAAATGTCCAGGACTTAACCAAAGGCCACACAAAGAATAAACATGGTCATCAATTTATCTATGGAAGCGAGTCTGACTACTCTGCTTTAAACATTCACTCCAGGTATTTAATCAACCAATTTAATCAATTATCTACTATGTTGAATTGTATGAACCTGAGAGAGTAGGCCAACATGGGCTACATGTTAGGTATACAAGAGAAAGTAACAGGAGGCAAGTGAAAAGATTCGCTTCATTTTCTGCCACACTCTCTCATCTGACTTTACTAAGATGCAGATCTGATCTGATCATCTCTTGCTAATATTAAAATAGTTCAACTGTATCCCATCAAAGTCAAATTCATATTTTGAAAAAAAAATGAGGAGCTGGAAGAATGCAACAGAAGAAAGGCAATCTCATGAGTTTGAAGTCACACTGTATATTTTCATCTCCTCTTTTATCTCCTCTTAAACTTTTCTAATGTCTATTCTCTGGGAAGTGAGTGGTTCCGGCTTCTGTCATTTCTTTCCTGCTCCAGCAATTGTCTCTTCTCTGGTTTCCCTGCCTCTAGTCTTTCCCTTCTCCATTTAATTCTTCCCTTTTGTTTTTAAAAACACAAATTTAAACATGTCGCTCCTTAAATTTTTCCGTAACTGTCAATGACAAGATAAGGTATAAGCTCTTTAGCTTGACAAAAAGGTACTCTTCATGCTATGGTTCGGGCATTTATTCTTAGCCTCTTTTCTTCTCACTCTCTGTACCTTTTGCAATTTTATGCCATACATTCTAAATTATTTGCAGTTCCCTTAATAGAGCTTGCTGTTCCATGCTCCTACACCCTTGTGGGTGCCACTTTCTCTGTCTGGAATGCCCTCCTCACGTTATGTGATGATTTGGCAAATTCTTATTCAGTCTCCAAAGCTCAGACCCAATTATTACTTTTCTATGGCATTGTCTCTGTTAATGTAGAGAATTTATAGATTAACATAATTTAACTACATATTCTCAATGCTATTTCTGTACCTTATATATGCAATTATAGTATTAGTTTTATACCATATTATCATTATTTCTTAGCAAGTTTGTTTCCCCTTCAGACTGAGTTCCTTGAAAGCAGAAGCTTGTATTTGTTTAAATATGTGAGTGTATTCTCACAGTTTAACACTGTGTTGACATATAGAAAGCATTTTGTAGAAAATGAAGATACTGAAATGAATTGAATTGCATTGAATAAATGAGGGGCTAGAAGCCTGTAAGGAAAGCTGGTGAAGGCTTATTTTGCAGGAGGCTACAGTTGGAATTCATCATATTTTAGCAGTCATATATCTATCTAATCTTTTTAAAAGACTGCAAAGCTTCCAAGGCCTTTATAAGTATCAGGAAGCAGAAACAGAAGCAAAAATGCTCTAAATGATGTAGAACCTATAATTAACCTAAACCTCCTTGGAGAATATATTCTGCTTTCTTTTGTAGATTTCCTTTCTCCTCCTTATCACATTTCTAACCATTTCATAATAATAATTAATATTTTAAAAATAACCCATCAAGATGCAGCATAGCTCTGTTATGTCATGACTCTCATTCAGACTAGATACCACAAAATCCTTGTGATGATACTTACATGATACGAATTTACTTTATAAATCCTGCTCTTAATGAGTATTAAGTTTTAGTAAAACAATCAATACTGTTTATTGTATCATGAACTGTATATTTTGCAGTAAGAAAAATCTAAAGTATAGAGAATATTATCGTAAGTTGAACATATTGAAAAATTCTAGAACTTCCAAAAGACAGGTATTCGTTCAAAAACTGCACTCCATTTTCTTATAGAGCTACTAAGTCCTGTTCCTGTTTTCTCATCTGGGCAAAATAAAGACTGAATGTGTGGGTCCGACTTCTTTGAGTAGAAGTTGAAAATTAATTTAAGGAGCCAACTTTCACATTCTTCTGATAATTACTAATAATTTGTGAATATGAAATTATTCATCACTCCTGCTCAGAATATGCAAATGTGTATATTTGGTTTATCCCAATATTATCTCTAATTTCATACTTTTCCATTTTTGTTTTACTCAGTGGTATTCACTGGAGGAGCCACTAACATCTGTCTTAACTTCTTAATGGTGAGTGTGTATGTGTGTGTGTGTGTGTGTGTGTGTAAACTCGAGTGTTTAAATACTTCTCTAAGTAGTACATGATAAAGGCACATACAGAATAAGGTAAGAATATTCCAGAGAAAGAAAGGAGGCACACAGAGAATTGATGCATTACAAAAAAATACACACAAATAGAAAACTCTGTGAATACATAAGAAGGAATGATATGCTCTAAATGGAGCATGTGATTTTTGAAAGAATAAAGCTGTAAAATTTGAATGCTCTGACTATTGTTAATTAGATAATTTAAATATAAAAATTCATTACTGAATTTAAACTATTCCTTTATCTATATTTTTTATCTGTTGTTGATTTCCTATAAGAGCAAAATGATCTTACAGTTACTTGATTGCTCTACACTTTTGTCTGGGTGCTTTGTGTAAAATATAATACAGTACAGATGTCAACTCAAGAACTAAATAGCACATATTTCTAAAGAAACATAAAAAGTATTAACACTATAGAAACAATGTCTCTGTAATTACATTTTGCTGTGGAGTAAGGTTAGGCATTTATCCTTATAGAGTCCTAATACACTTAAAGTCAGCAGATCTGCCCCTGTGGTCCTTTTCCCTTTGTTGATAAATGCATTGTGCAGATCCCTTGTATGGCCACTACAGTATTTGAGGTCATCCTATACTGTTAGCACAAATGGTGTGAACAATAGTTTATATGCCACTTAACTCCTTGGGAGAAACGGTTAACCTTGCTAGAGAGGACAGATCAGTCATGTATAGTTATTAAGGTCTAGAAGGTTTTGTTATGCTCTAAAATACTTTTGTAAAACCACAGCCTACTTCTATGTGAGGCCTATTTAAGCAGGAAAGCAAAGGAAGGAGAAATTGCCTTTGCAATTTTTACAAAATATACACATGAAATAGGTGATGGAAGTTTCTCAAAGATCCATTCCATTAATGACACCTACCTACACTGCAGAGGTGGCAAATATTTTCCCCTTTAGAGATAGACTTTCTAAAAGTATGTTAATGAATTAAGAATAAAGGTTTTGCAGATGTCAAAAGGCTTTTGAAAACTCTCAGCTTGCTAAAAGGAATTCAATCTGATCACTTTGTTTAAAGATTTTAGAATCATCTTACTATGTATTAAGTGACTACTTTTGCAATGAGATGGAGGGCCCTTATTAAATTTACTCCAGGTCATTACCAGACTTCATTTAAAATTAACTTTCAACCACTGCCCTTAGTAACTATGTATTTTTAATCTCGAGGGTCATCTAATTATGATAGTCTCAAAAGGAATCAGCTGAGAATACCTAGAGAGAATCTTTAGCTTTCCCTTCCTCTAATGAAACCATAAGATTGTCTACTTATTCCTGGCCAGTGAAGGGTATGTAGAAAAATAATCTTGAGTTTGTTTTTTTATGTTGACTTGTACCATATTTCATGTTTTTTTCTTCTGAAGTAAATTAAAATTTTCTTATAATTCATTGCAGATACTGAAGATATTTTTAAAATATTGTATTGTAAATGGAAAAGCATTAGATAAAACAGTTGTGCTACAGTTTTCTTGTATTTCATTAAACTATTAACAAGAAAAAGTGCATTTATATGGCTTTTTCAAACAGCAGAAAAAGAAATCAGTTTACCACCCCTGCTATTTAAATATCTTCTAACTGGCAAAATTAAACCATGTCTCTTTATTTATTTATTGCACTTGTAAAAAGATTAATGGAGATGTGATTCCTTGAGGCTTTTGCATATAACCCCATCACAAAGAACAAAATTATACAGTTTGGCAAATGAACTAAATTAGCTACATTTATTTAAATAATCACTATGGAGGAAACAATAAATCAACAACATTCTGCACAAAAAAGTGTTTACAGAGTGTCTTGTAATTTGTTTTATCAAGGACACAGACTTTTTGCTCTTAGCTAATCTTGCTTCTAACAGTCGATTATCACATCAACCATTAATGAGTATTCGCCATAGAAACTTAGCTGAAGCTTAGGAACAGAAAAGTAAGGATAACTTCCACCTTCATCGTCAGCCCAGTTTCTCTGAAACATTCTTCTAATAAACATTTTGTCAGAGGTTCTTAATAACTTCAGAGACAATCAAAATTAAATGGCAGAGCTTTGTTAAATCAGGAAAAGAGATGATTTGAATGGTCATAATCGTGCAATTATCTCAGCCTCTCTATATTTCAAAGGACTCTGTCCGTATCTGGATCTATATCAGGAGTAAGTGAGTAGGGGGAGCTCTAATGCTGAACCTGTGATATATTCATAAATCAGGACTTTCAGAGCCTGTCACAGGCACCATAATGAGGGTCATTATTCAGGCAGAGTGTCAAAACTACTATCAAAGGACCTTCTCAGAATTACAATCATTCTGTTTCTTGTTAAATAAGCAATGTAGTACACAAAAATGGCAAACAAGAAGCAGGTCAATTTGATACAGTGTGAGGGCACAGAGATCTCTAGAGTAATTTACCCTCTGGGAATTCTGATGGCTGGTGAGATGAATTATACACACCCTCCCAAAAGATTAATGGTAATAAAACCCCTGGAATATTTTCACCAAAAAAGACCTACAAATTGATCATAAGGAACTTTAGAAAGAAAGCTGGAAAAAAAAATATTAGTTTTGTTGTTAGATCTGAAATTCCTTGAGAAGATAAAAAATATCATCTTAGAAAATTGTCAGTTATCAGTGCACCAATAAAAGGTTATAAACTCGGTGAACTTAACAGTTTTTGGTCATTTAAAATATAAAATTTAAAAACTGGGAATTTCCATTTATTTTATTTTAACTATATCCACAAACATTCTTGTAGACTCACATTCACAAGCATGCACCCATATTCCCTATACATACACGTAAAACTCAAAACATTGCACGGTAGTATAGGAAATAAACAATTTTCTGAAGTTCATATTTCTCTGATAAACACAGTGATGGAGTTAGAGAAAGCTACAAGGGTATTTCAAATAGTTTGTGGAAAAATAGAATTAATAGGAATCCTTTTATATAACAAGTAGGCTTATAAATACTTTCATTCTTTTTACATCAAAAAGGCAGGCAGCAGTCTTTAGAATTATATAGATATTAAGTATGTAGGTAAATCTTCCTCAATTTTAGGGTGACATTAGTATCCCATGTCCTTTTATGGTGACATTAGTATCCCATGTCCTTTTATGGGACATTAGTATCCCATGTACTTTCTAACCCTACTTAGAAAATTTTTCAGCACACCAGAAAAGCATGTCATCTATTACAACTTTCATAAAAATGTTAAGAGTGGACATATTTAGGGTGAATTTTTATCTACTTGAGAGTAAAAATTCATATAATCTGTTTGTAGGATATTTTGACAATGTTAATAAATGTCTTAAAAATATTCATTCAAATTTAAATCCAAACTTCCACTTGTAGAAAATCTTCTGAAGGATATAATTATGTACAAGTATTGCAATTGTAAATCTAAATATCTCAAAATAAAAGATTAGCTAAACCTGTTATGTTTGAGCCAAATGAGGAAATACCGTATACCTATTGAAAAAATGATGTAGAAAAATATTTAAGATTATTATAAGGAAATGTTCATTAAACACTGTTAAGCAAATAAAGAAATTTAAAAATAAAATGATAACTCTGATTTATAAGGTAATTTTTTCTTTTGTTCTTATATGCATGTTTCAAATTTCATACAATCAATATATATTACTTTTGCGATATACAAATACTATATTAAATGAGTATTTGTTTTTATAATAAAGATACATATTTATTTTTAAAGTTTTGAAATCTAAGCAGTACAATTTACTTAAGAAGACTATTAATCTAACTAAAAAACACTTTTCTATTGCAAGTGAAGATTTTTTTTTAATCAGATGAACATTTATTAGCAGATAATAGTTGCATTTAACACGTTTTCCATAGTCAACATTGCTTGCAATCCATGGATTTTCAATGTTTCTGGCTTTTGAGTTGACAATAGTTTTTGTCTGATGTAAACACATATGAAGATTTGTATTTATATTATGTAATCTTGGAAAATTTCATGTTGAAAGGGAGGGAAAGTGAAATCTTTGAAGTTCTTAAAAAATTATTTTAATTATTTTATCTCCATATACTTTTATTATTGAGTTATATACAACAACTCCTACTAAAAACAAACAAATCTATGGATTCATTTAGTGAATTTTGAAACCTGTATTCTTTTAAGACTGTGTTTATTGGCTACAAAATGGAATTAAGTACACCCAGGTCAAGTGGATTTTACAAAAGAGAGCACGACATAGTCTGAAGGATGGATATGTCATTTAAACAATGGTGATGTTTAACCCCTTGGGCTAATTTACTAACCAAAAAATTAAAAAATGATAATTAAAATCTTCATCTGTAAAACACAGAGGTATTTCAAGGGACTTTACTAATCTTTGGGGTAAGCTGCTAACATTGCTTTCAAAAAGCCGAAACCTCACACAATAAGCAAAATAGGTTCAAATCCAGGTTTCATCATTTGTTTCATCTGCTGCTTTATACTCAAGTTTCTTGTGTTTAATTTTCTTATTTGTAAAACAGAGATAATGACATTCTCTTTCCTATTCGTGTGTGTGTGTGCTCACACATATTTTACTGACCTCTATATTCCTTGCAATTTCAGGTTTTATTTAAAACACTTAAAGGAAATACTTAGGATTACATAAAATACCATAATTTAAGAAGTATATAGCTGCTTTTTAAAAAATAGTCATCAATAATTACTTCTCATTTCTTTTTAATTGTGTTCTCTTTTTTAATTAATGTTCTTCAGCTATTCAAAAGAATTGTCATAGGTTGATGTCTATTGTGAAACCAAGAAAACTTAAATCCTGATCTTAAATAATGAGAAGATAAATTTAGGGTGTATCAGATGTTTTTACTGGTCCATTCTAAGAGAATACAAAACCAAACATTTGCTCAAGATTTCATTTCTACCCAAGCTGTCGTGTTTGGAGGTTGAAAGAACATCACTGAAACTTTTAACACCTCAAACTGAATATTCTGTGACAATAAATCCTACCTTGTCCAGACTTACTCTTTAAGTAAATTGGTATCAATGAAATAATCAAAAGCAAACCAATTATGTTCTGGCATCTTTTATCTATGTTTGGATTTAACTGTCTATTAAATGGTGTTTGCATATGAAGAAATGCACTATTGTATGCAGAGGTACTCAATTATTTAGATTATACATTTGAATAAACTATGCAGAGGAAGGACTACCCTTGTAATATAGGACAATTACATTTTCTTGCATAGTTTACAGATTATTATACTAATATCAATTCGACCCACACTACCAGTTACTGGATTCTAACCTTTGCCTTTGAGACTTAACTACTTTGACGGTCTAGTTTTTAGCCCAACAATTAGCAACCCATGTCAATCATTTCAAATTATACCAAATTATGCAAATTGGTTTTGGGAAAAGGTTGTATGAGAAGAGATCACAAAAATTTAATTTCAATAAAGATCATAGGTGAGGTTTGTAGCTGCTTGCTGCTGTTTCAGAACTAGCAGCTCCCTATGGTTAATAAGGAGCTGGTCTCTTGTTTCAGAGTGGCATCCCCTCACACGTGCAGGTCAGCAGAAGCCTCAGCGTGAGCCTCCCCGCACACAGCGATGCCAATTCAACCTCAACTGTGCACTTAGAAAAGGCAACTAATATTTCCTTTGTTAGAATATTTTTATTTAATTTTCCTGAAAAAGATATTAGGTCATTAACATATATGTCCAACATGATGTGCAATATTTAATACATACAACAAACTAGCACATTTAAACTTCATCTTCTCAGAATTCAATTTTTATAAAGAGTGTTCAATGAGGTATAATCTTTTTCTCACATTCATTGTGCTTTTTAATTACAAAATTAATACCTATTTACTGTAACAAAACAAACAGAAATGCTTCCCTCTCCAATTCCACCTGCTACACACTTGTGTAATAAATTTGGTGTGGATGTGGATTTTTTTCTATATTTATAAATTTTAAATATCTGTATTTTATAAAATAGGATTAAAGAACTTGAGAGAATATGAGATGAAGATGAGATGGCAAACTGGTGACTTGGCCCCCTAGTGTGACTTTTTTGGAAAATTTGTTTTAATACTCTATTTTCATATACCCAGTCTTTCTCACCTGTTTATATTTTCTACCTGGCCACAGAATGAATTTGAGTTGGCTGTTGGAGGCTCTTGATTGTTTAACTGTTTTTGTTTTAACAGATAAATTGAGGGTCAGAGAGGTTAAGTGGATCCTCAAGATCATACAGCGAGTTAATAGCATATAGGGGAGTAGACGGAGTAACTCTTTGTTTACTGCATTTTTCTCTAATCTCCCTTGGTACTCACATGATGAATAGGAAAGCTGAATTTTTCACATCAGATATCTTTTGTATTTCATGTAAATGATGCAAATTTCAGTTTTACACAAATGTTTAAAGGAAAACATGTTTTCTTTCCAATGAAATCTTCCTCAGTTCACAGGCCATATTTATTCATTTCTGTATATCCAGTACTGATGGTCAGTTTTATGTGTAGTTGACACACATAATACATAGTTATCCAATCAATTTTGGTGTTTTAGTCTGGGTGTTATTTTGGCTAGTCTGGGTGTTATTATGAAGTTATTTTACAGATGTGATTTAACATCTACAATCAGCTGATTTCATGTAAAGGAGATTATCCTGGATAATCTGGGCGAGACTGAACCTATCCGTTAAAAGGCCTACAGAGCATTGCTGAGGCAGCTCCCATCCTAGACTGCAGTATCAACTCCTATTTGAGAATATTCAGTCTGCTCTTCCTGACAGCTGGCCCTATAAATCTTGAACTTGTCTATCAGTACCCACAACTGCATAAACTAATACCTTGAAATAATTAAATGTTATACACACACACACATATCTGTAACAATAATTAGTAAATATTTTCTGTTTTCTGAATTGATGATTGTATGAATGACTATTTCATTAAAAATTATATCTTTTGATTTGAAGTGTTATCATATTACTTACAAAAGATTTTTTTAATTTTCCAACACCTTTAAAATGTTTTAATATTGAAAAATAAGTCTCACTCATGACCTAGGAATTGAATGCCTCTTTTATCCCCCTTGTTAAGAAATATATCTCATCTGTCATGAATAAAGTGGACTAGCTTCCTTGGTTACAGAAATATATAAGGAGAAGACTCTTAAAAATAATATTTGTGAGAAAGACTGTACATTTCTATGGCCCATTCTCAGTTGTTGAAGAAGAACCTGGGTTAAATCTCCTCAGACCATTATGAATCCCTTATTTTAAATCTCTAGCACTGTAAATAATGAAATAGCAATATCTTCCAAGCATTGGATTGACTGTAGTATCTCTTTGAAGTGAAGATTTGGCATATGGGTTACTCAGACTTCATTCTTACATATTTAAAATTCTTACATATATTTTGATGGGGTGGAAAATTAATTAAATTTTCCTTGTGACAATTAAATTACTTAATTTTGTTACTGATCGATTATCCCCTAGTAATAATGACAATGACAGCATCATCCCACAAGCAAACAAACAACCCTCCTTCATGGCTGAGAGAAGGACAGATACAGATCAATTATTTTTATACAGTTGATCGAATACAGAGCTTTTTTAAGGAATCCCAATGTCACATTGGTTCCAACCTATAGAATATAGGACTCCACATAAACCTTTCTATATGCATGAGTGAAAGAACATATAACAAATAAAAGACTAGCTGCAAATGAAGTCTTTTACACTACCATTATTTGCATTTCCAGTGGATATTGACTGCATACCACAGTCAGGTAATGCCAAGGCGACAGGTGTGCTGGTGCTGATTCTGATTCATAATGCATGTAACTCAAAGTGCACTTGTGCACATCAGACTGTATAACACTGTTTATCAGAAATGTTCTGGGACAGCAAAACATTGAGGTAAACAAGGATTTGTGTAATCAAGGGAGTTATAGGGTAATTGATTCATGTCAGGAGACATAACCTAGATTTGGATAAAAGGTAGTTGCGAATAGAAGATTTAGGATCTGTGGAGCTTTAAATACATAAATTCAGGATTCCCAAATTTCATTAGCAACATTAATGTGTATGTTGGTTTGCATTTTAAACACATCAAAATAAGTTATCTGGAATCCTTCAGGTAATCCCAGAGATGGTAAAAATTTAAAACATAAACATTTAAATGTTTGAATAAACAGTGTTTTTCAAACATAATCTGTATTGAGGCTAAATATGACTGCAGGGAAATGAGGAACCTACAGATATGTGGGGATTTGGGTTCTACCATTGGTTCCCCAAATTCATGCTTTAGTCTCCATATATTAAAAATAGCTCTGCACGCAACATAAGTTTTCTACATAATTACTCATTTTGTACTTCAGTTTTTCCTGTTTATTCCTAGTCCAGCAATCCAGATGGAACCCTTTAAATTCTAATGCATGGTTGATGATTGCTTCACTGATTGATTTCCTGACAAACTAGGGGCTTTCTGATCTTCACCAGGCTTCACCTTATGGTATATAATTGTTTTTCTTATAGGGAACAGTAATCTATTTTATATCATTATTATGCCAGGGCTCATAGACATTGAGTTGGAGAGTTATTATTTAGAGTTTGTAAATTTTACTAAAAATGGTCCTTGTATCCCTTTTCATGTTTAATGAAGCCTCCACACCCTGACAAAGAAGCCCGTTAGCCAGGCTCACTACCCTTATTTCTGCCTCCGAGAGTCTTGCCCATTGAATTCCTTGGCCTCCCCTAAGGTGGACACTGGGGAGGAAATCCTTGGGGGCAGCACAGCTTTCGCATGTGACATTGCTGACGTAAGTTTGGTGGCCTGAGAATTGCTTTAGGCCGTGAACAGTCTGTTCTGTTCAGTCCTGGAGTATCCTAAACGATGTAATTCTCTCAAATATCAAGGTTTCCAGTCTGTTTAATTTCTATCAAGTGCACTGGGTAATAACCAAACCCAAAGATCTTGTGTGAATAATAAAGTTTACTAATTCCTGTCTCCCAGCCACTGGCATTAGTGATTTGCCTATCCCTACTTTATGCACAGTCCTTACTTTATGGTCTCCGGTTTACTGCAATGCTGCTTTTTTTATATTTTACATTTTTTCATTATGAAAATTTATTCTATACTTGATTTTTCTTATTTTTAAGGTAAGATATATTATGATTTTATTTTGGTTTTTTATTTCAAATTCAGAATTTCAGGGATTTTCTTAATTTCTTTGATTTCAGATCATACCTACTTTCCAGTGTCCTAAGAAGTCTGGCTCTCAAAGTAATCAAGGATAATAGAATTAAAATATTAGATAATCTCAGAATGACAACAGAAGTGCTGCGACCAATAATAGGATTACTGGAAACAGCCTAAGAATTTGTTGCGGTTCTGTATATTCCATGAGGGACATACAAATTATTGAGTTTTAAAGTCACTTATAGTTTCTCTTTCTCTGGTTATGCCAGCAACTCAATATACATTTAGGTTTATTTGTTTTTATTTTCTCTTTAATTTCTAGAAATTACTTTTTTCAATCAAATTTTATATTGATTTAAAAGGGTTCCAAAATTAAATGAACAAAAACAGGTACATTCAAAAAAAGCAAACTTCTAACACTTTCTCTTTCACCTAATTCTCTCCCTCCTACTTTAGGTGACCAAATTTTATAACTTATCCATTTTTTTAATACTCAAACACATATATATTTGTATCTCCCTTTATTAGATAATAGTTGCACACTATACACACTTTTCTTCACCCAATTTTTATAGCTTAATATATTTTACAGTTCACTCCCGAGTAGAATATTGAGACATTCCTCTTTCTTTTTTTTATGGCTGCATAATATTCTATTTTGTGGAGCTACTATAGATAATTCAATCAATTCCGTATTAGGAAGCATTTGAGTCGTTTCCTAGCTTTTTCTATTATGACTAATACTTGTGTGTATGTATTTTCATATTTTTGTCAGTGTCTTTGGGATAGATTTTTAGAAGAGAGATTGATAGATCCCAAAGACAACTGATTAGATATGCAAATACCTATTCCTCACCTTAACCTTGCCAACATAAATTATCATACTTCTGGATTTACGTCAGTATACTATCTGAAAAAGACTGGCATCCCAGTGTAATTTCAATTTGCATCTCTCTTCATTTGTGTGAGGTTAAGTCTCTTTTTATACATTTAAGTGGTGTTTACATTACTTTTCCTGTAAACTGTTCATTCACTAGACACTATTTAGATATAATTGTAATTTTTTTCTTCTCTCTGTAAAAACTCAATAGTAACCCTTTGACCATGATATATGTTGCACATATTTTCCCTAGTTTCTCAATTCATCTTTTATTTTGCTTTTGATGCCTTTTGCCATGCAGAAGATTTCCACATGGCAAAATAATATGTATTGCATTGTATGTATATATATTCATATAATTCACCCATGCTTTCTTTTAGTAAATTAGTTTCCTCGAATGAATGAATTCGCTTTTTACATTTAAATCTCTAATACATTTAGAAATCATATTGGTCATGGGAGAAATGTATTCACTTAAATTTTTTTCCATATGGCTATCCAGTTAACCCAACACCACTTATTAAAATTTCCATTTTCTTTCTGCCAGTTTAAAAAGCTACCTTTATTATATATTGAATTTACATATGCAATTGTGTTTATCTCTGATTTTCTATTAATTACACCTATGTGGTACTTTATTTTTGAGCAGTTTTATGAAAAATATATTTACATAAAATTCACCTTTTAAAGTGCACATTTCAGTGGTTTTTTAGTGTATTTACAAAGTTATGCAACCATCATCAAAATTTAATTTTAGAACATTTTCATTATCTTAAAAGAAACCAGTTAATTAGTCGCAGTACCCCAGGCAAGCACAAGCAAAGAAAAATAGCATTGAAATAGAGCGCTGAAGAACCGGCACAGTTTGGATGCCTGCGGGCAGCCGAGTACAAAGGAGAGCAGCTCTAGGGCTTGTAACTGCACCGGAGAACATGCAGTACATGCAGTACCACAGACAGACAACAGAGGGAGAAAGAGAGTAAGAGCTCCTGACGAAAACTGACAAACCTCCCTCATCAGGAAATTACAAACGCAAGCCCAGAGAAGGTGAATCCCCGTGAAAGGTTTGAGAAGCCCCCAGAAACTTTAGCTGGGCTGATTGGTGAAGGTCTTTCCCTATACGAAGTTATCACGTAAAGACTAGGAGAGGTGACTGTTCTTTTCAGATGTACAAATTCCAGAAAAAATAAGAAGGCATAGGAAGAAACAGAAAAACATGCCCCAATCAAAAAAGCAAACTAAATCTCCAAAAAAACCACCTTAAAAAAACAGGTGTCTGTGAATAGACTGACAACGAATTCAAAATAATCATCTTTAAAAAGCTAAATGATCTCAATGATTCTTGGATATGACTCCAAAAGCACAAGCAACAAAAGCAAAAATAGACAAATGGGATGACATCAAATTAAAAAATCTCTGCATAGCAAGGTAATTGATCAACAGAATGAAAAGGCAGTCTACACAATGGGAGAAGCTATTTGCAAACCCTGTATCTGATAAGGAGTAATATCTAGAGTATATAAAGATCTCCCACAACTCAACAGTGAAAAACAAATAACCTAATTTTTAAAATGGGTAAAGGACTTGAACAGACCATTTCTCCAAAGAAGATATACAATGGCCAACAAGCATATAAAAAGATCGACATCACTAATCATCAGGGAAATGCAAATCAAGACCACAATGAGATATCACTTCACACCCATTAGAATGGCCACTACTAGAGTAAAATAAATTACGAGCATTGGTAAGAATGTACAGAAATTGGAACCCATGAGTGCATCAGTGTGGGTGTAGAATGGTGTAGGTGCTATGGAAAAGAATACAGAAGTTCCTGAAAAAATTAAAACAAGAACTACCATATGATCTAGCAATCCCACTACTCATTATATATCCAAAAGAACTGAAAAACAAGATCTTGAAGAGATATTTATACATCCATAATTGATACAACATTCACAATAGCCAAGAGGTGGAAGCAACCTAAATGTTCATGGACAGAAGGATGAATAAAGAAACTGTGGTTTATAAAAGCAATGAAATATTTTTTACCCTTAAAAAATAAAGAAATACTGACATATGCTACAATATGGATGAAACGAAGACATTATTTTAAGTAAAATAAGCCAGTCATAAAAAGATGAATACTACATGACTCCACTTATATGGGGAATCTGACAGTCAAAAGGTTAGAAACAGAAAATAGAATGGTGGTTGCCAGGGGCAGAGGGTAGGGGAAAAGGGGAGTTGTTTAATGAAAATAGAGTTTAAGTTTTGTAAGATGAAAAGGTTCTTGATATCTCTTGCACAAATATGTGCATGTAAGTTCACACTATGGTACTGTACATTTATTGGTTAAGATGATAAGTTCTATGTTTGTTACCATAATAAAAATATTTACAGCTTTCAGTGTATAAATATTACACTTTCTTGTTAAATTTATACCTACACATTTTTGGATGCTATTATGACGAAATTGTTTTCTTAGTTTCATTTTTTGAACTATTCATTGGTAATATTTCAGGAATACAATTAATTTTGTATCTTGCACCCTTGCTAAACTTGCTTACTGGTTCTGATAGTAGTTTTTATAAATTCCTTATGTTTTCCTACATACGTGATCATATTTCCCGCAAATAAGGACAGGTTTATCTTCTTCTTTCCAATATGTATGCTTTTAATGTGTAATTATTATCTTATTGCATTGGCTAGAACCTTCAGTATAATGTTGACTAGAAATGATGAGAAAAGACATTTTTGCTTTGTTCCCCATATTTTGTGGCAAACATTCAGTCTTTCACCATCACGTATATTAGCTGTAGGTTTTTGGAGATGCTATATCAAATTGAGAAAGTTACCTTCTATTTTGACTCTATTACATAAAGTTGTTATCATGATAGGATTGCATTTTTGTCAATTTTTTTTGTTTTGCAGCTATTGTGATGATTATATGGTCTGTATCCTCTATTCTATGAATATGGTGCAGTATATTGTTTTGCTAACATTAAACCAGCTTTGCATTTCTGTATAAACCCCTCTTGATCATTATGCAAAATGTTTTATGTTTCTAAATTCCATTTGCTAATATTTTGTTGTTAAGGATATCTGAATCTATGTTCATAAGTGATATTGGCTCAAATTTTCTTTCCTGCGGTACTATTTGTCTGAGTTTACTATTAATACTGGTCTCATAAAATGAGTTGAAAATTTCACCTCCTCTATTTTCTAATGTAATTCGTGTAGGATTGATATTATTTCTTCATTAATGTTTGATAGAATTCACCAGTGAAGTTATCTGAACCTTAGCTTTTGCTTATAGGAAAGCGTTTTTTTTTTTTTTTTTTTTTTTTTTTTTTTTTTTTTT
>NW_007726152.1:166983-237692 GCF_000696425.1 Galeopterus variegatus
TTTTTTTTTTTTTTTTTTTTTTTTTTTGTCTTTTTTCGTGTCCGGCAACGGATCGCAACCCTCAGTGTCACACCCGTACCGGAGCGGGACCAGCAACGGGATCGCAACCCTCGGTGTTGCGCCCGCACCTCGCTCAGCCAGTGAGCGGGAACCGGTCTGTATGTGGGATCCGAACCCTCGGCGGGAGCGCCGCCGCACTCCCAAGTGGCACACTGTAGCAGTGCGCCACCGGCCGGCCCCTGGAAAGCGTTTTATTACTAATTCAATTTCCTTCCTTCTATTTATAATGGATATGATTTATTCTTCTTTCTTTAGCTTTGTGAGATGGGAGCTTAGATTATTGATTATAGATCTCTCTTCCTATTTACTAAAGGCGTTTGAAGTTGTAAATGTCTCCTGTAAATACTGCTTTTGCAGAATACTGTACATTTTGATGTTTTATTTTTTCATCCAGTCTATTTTTAAATTATCTTGGTGATTGCTTTTTTTGATGCATGTATTATTTATAAAAGTGTTACATAATTTTAAATATTTGCAATTTCCAAACTTCCTTTCTGTTCTCAATTTCCAATTTAATTCTGGTTCACTGGCAAATTTTGCTTTGTATTATTTTAACCATTTTATATGTATCATAATTTGTTTTATGCTCCAGTATATGGTCCATCTTGTTGAATGTTCCACATACACATACACTTTAAAAGAATCTGTGTTCTGCAGTTTTGTGGTAAAGTATTTTATATGTCGATTAGGTCAATTAGTTCCTGGTGTTGTTCAAGTCAGTCCTCCATGTCCTTACTGAATTTCTATATGGTTGTGCTATTATTGGAAGAAAAGTATTGAATATTCAACTATAATTGTCAGTTCTTTAATATTCCTTTCAAATCTGTCACTATTCGTACATAATGATTCATGTATTTGAGGCTCTATTGTTAGTTGTATGCACATACATATTTTCTTGATACATTGACACTTTCATCATTTTAATATGTCCCTCTTTACGCTTGATAATATTTCTCATCTTAAAGTCAATTTTCTCTGATATTAGTTGCCACTCAAGATTTATTATCATTACTATTTGAATGGCATACCTTACCTAATCCTTCTCTTTAAAAATATTTGTATCTTTGAATTAAAAATGTAGATAGTATATACTCGGATCTTGCTTTCTTATCCAGTCTGACAATCTCTTCCTTTGATTGTGCCATTTAGTCCATTCGCTTTTAATGTAATCATTGATATCATAGAATTTACATGTCCCATCTTCCTATTGGCTTTCTATATGCCATGGTTTTGGTTCTTTGTTCCTCCTTTATTGTATTCTTATGTGCTTAAATATAATTCATAGTACTGCTTTGAATTCTATGCTGATTTTTCAGCTAAATATTCCCAACATATTACACATATGTTGATATGACTGATGATGTCCTACAAGTCTCTTAACCTCTGTTTATTTATAGTCATCTCTCTTTTTTTACATTGGATAATTACTAACAGTCTATGTATGAGTTCATTTATTCTTTCTACTGTTATGTCAAATGTACTGTTAAGAGCATCTGGTGAAGTTTTCATTATATTTATTTTACTTCATAACTATAGTTTTCAGAGATTTTTTGTGTTTCCATTTCTCTACTGAAAATTTTCTACTTGTTAAATAATTGTCATTATATTTTTTAATTCTTCAAAGATATTTATAATAGCTTCTTTGAAGTCTTTGCTAAATTTAAATATAAGATCACTTATAAACAGTTTCTTGTGAAGACTAGATAATAAATTGCTGTTTCTTTGAATTTCTCCTAATTTTTGTTTGAAAGCTGGACATTTTAAATGATATATTTCAGTAACTCTAAAATTGAATTTATTTTTCTGATCATATTTTTGTGTTGTTCTTTGTTGTTGGTAACTTTACTGGACTTACTCTTAAGAAACACTTTTTCCTGTTTGTGTCTGCTGATACTCATAGCCCTTTCTTTTTTGATATCACTTAAATTATTTTAGCACTTACTATCTTGTTCTATCATCCAGCCTTCTATGTGTGTGCTCTGTTTTATTATTACATTTTAAGTGTTTTAAGTAAAATCTTATCCCATATCTCCTTGGTTTTCTCAGCCTAGCAAAATATTTTGCACATGCAAAAAAAAAAAAAATAAGAGAATATCTACATAGCAAGGATCACTGGTGAGATTGGCATACCTGAGACAGCAGGGGAAGGCTAGAAACAAAGACTGTGGCTATCAGTGTCAGCCACATGGTAAGACCACCATGGTCCTCAGTGGCCTGCTCCACAGAGGACAGCAGCAACTATTGCCATTGAGGTAACTAACAGCCAGTCCAGCTGAGGAACTCCGGAGACAGAGACCTGGCTGCACACACCTCCCTGCCCCAGAAGCAGCCACTGTTGAGCCATTTCAGAAATAGAGCCAAAGTCTCTCACAACCCTGTGTGTGCTCCCACCTATAAGCTACAGGCACCCTGTGAGTGCCCATACTCTGGACCCAGACTATGTGACTGCTCTGTGCCCACCTACATCTCGGACACCAGAGCCATTACCATAACAAGCTAGATCACACTCTGGGCTCCAGAAGCAAGCTCTCACTATGTATGCCTGCACTTTGAGCTCTGGCTCAGCTGCCACCTAGAGCCATGCCCTGCCCTGACCCCAGAGCCTCTGCAACTCTGTGCACACCTGTGCTCCCATTCTCAGATCTCTGGCTGCTTCACAAGCATCTGTACCTCACATACTTTTAATAACATAGCAGCAGTGGCTCAAACACCTAGTCACCAGCTCCATCACCACTCCAGATCCCAGAGTCATAATAACCCCATGCATGCCTATGCTTCAGGCCTCAGCTCCATTGATGTTCTATGGGTGTCACTCATCAGAAATCAGTGCTCTCGTTATCCTGAGCAGGCTTATAAGCCAGACCCAGTGCCAAGAGAGAGCCGCTCACCTAATCACAAAGAAAGATAGCAAAAGAGAGAAAGGAAAAAAAGGATGTACAAAACAAACAGAAAACAATTAACAAAATGGCGGTAGTAATTTCTTACCTATCAATAATTACTTTCAAGCAAATGGATTAAATTGTCCAATCAAAAGACATAGAGATCCAACTATATGTTAACTATGAGAGACTCACTTCACGTTTAAGGACATAGACAGGTTGAAAGTCAAAGGATGGGAAAAGATATCCCAAACAAATGAAATCCAAAAGAGCGTAGGGGTAGCTGTACTTAAATGAGATAAAATAGACATTAAGTCAAAAATTAAAATGAGACTAAGAAAGTCATTATATAATGATTAACAAATCAATTTATAGAAGATATAACAACTGTAAATATATGTGCACCCAACATTGGAACACCTAAATATATAAAGTAAGTGTTAATAGATCCGAAGAGAGAAATAAGAGAGAGAAAATAGGAGACTTTAATACCTTGGTTCCTACAATGGATAGATTAGCCAGGCAGAAAATCAACAAGGAAACATGGGACTGGAAGTATACCTTAGATCACATGAACCTAAGCAACATATACAGAACTTTCCATCGAACAGCAGCAGAATACACATTCTTTTCAAATGCTCACAGAGCATTCTCCAGAATAGATTATGTGTTAGGCAACAAAAAGTCTAAACAAATTTAAGAAGACTGAAATTATGCCAAGCATCTTTTCCAACCACAATGATATAAAACTAGAAATAAACAACAGGAAGAATTTTGGAAAACTCCTTCAAAATTAAACAACATGCTCTTGAAAGACCAATGAGTCAAAGAAGAAAATAAAAGGAAAATTATAAAGTATCTTGAGACAAATGAAAATGGACAGACAGCATAACAAAACTTACGGGTTGCAGCAAAAGCAGTTCTAAGAAGGAAGTTTATAACAACAAATGTCAATATCAAAAAAGAAGATTCTAAATAAACAACCTAATGTTACACCTGAAAAAAAAAAAAAAACAAGAAAAAAGGAGAAAAAACGAAAGTTAGTAGAAAAGGACGAAAATTGTAAAGATCAGAGCAGAAATAAATGGAGACTAGAAAAATGATAGAAAAATCAATAAAACTGAGTTGGTTTTCTGAAAAGATAAAGAAAATCAACAAACCTTTAGAAAGAATAAGAAAAAAAGAGAGATGACTCAAATAGGTAAAATTATAAATAAAAAAGGAGACACAACAACTGATACCACAGAAATACAAAGGATCATAAGAGAGTACTATGAACAATTATACACCAAAAAATTGGATAATCTAGAAGAAATGGATAAATTTCTAAACACGTACAACCTACTAAGATTGAATCACAAAGAGAGAAAAATCTGAACAGACCAATAATGAGAAAGGAGATAAAATCAGTAATAAAATTTTCCCATCTAAGAAAAGCCAAAGGACATGATGGTTTCACTGCTGAATTTTACCAAATAATGAAAAACATAGTATCAATCCTTCTCAAACTCCACCAAAGAAGAGAGAAAACTTTTATGCTAATTTTACAAGGTCAGAATAACCCTGATAACAAAGCCAGAGAAGGACACTATAAGAAAATAATACGCCAATATCCCTGATGAACATAGATACAAAATTCCTCAAAAGAAATGCTAGCAACCTGAATTCAACAACATATTAAGAGGATCATCCACCATGACCAAGTGGGATTTACCCTTGGGAGGCAAGGATGTTTCAACACAGGTAATAAATGTGATGCACCACACGGACAAATGAAGAACCAAAACCATATGATCAACTCAATATATGCAGAAAAGGCATTTGACAAAATTCAATATCCTTACATGATAATAACTTTCAAAAAATTATGTGTGGAAGGAATATACCCCTACATAGTAAAGGCCATATAAGACAGGCCCACAGCTAACATAAAATTCTATGGTGAGAAGGTGAAACTTTTCCTCTAAGATCAGGAACAAGATAAGGATGCCCACTTCCACTTCTCTTCAACATAGTACTAGATGTTCTAGCCAGAACAATTAGGTAAGAGAAAGAAATAAAAGGCATTGAAATTGGAAAGGAAGAGTAAAATTGTCTTTGTTTGTAGATGGTATATGTATAAAACTCTAAAAACTCCACCAAAAATGTTAGAACTAATAAATTACATCAGTAAAGTTTCAGGATACAATATCAACATACAATAATGAGTGGCATTTCTATATATTATCAATGAACTATCTGAAAAAGAAATGAAGATAACAATGCCATTTATGATAGCTAAAAGAAAATACTTAAGAATAAATTTAAACAAGGAGGTGAAAGATTCGTACACTGGAAACAATAAAACATTAATGAAATAAATTGAAGAAACAAAAAAATTTTAATAATCTTATGTTCATGAATTGGAAGAATTAATATTGTTACAAAGACTGTACTATGTAAAGTGATCTACAGCTTAAGTGCACTCCCTATGAAAACTCCAATGTCATTCCACAGAAATATAAAAGAAAAATCTAAAATTTTTATGGAACCACAAAAACTCCAAATAGCCAAAGCAATCTTCAGCAAGAACAACAAAGCCAGAGGCATCACTTAGCTTGATTTCAAAATCTACTACAAATCTATAGCAATCAAAATAGCATGGCACTGGCATAAAAACAGACATACAGACCAATAGAACAGAACAGAGAACCTGGAAATAAACCCACACATATATGGTTAATTGATCTACAAAAATGCCAAGAACATACAATGGGGAAAGGGCAGTCTTTTCAATAGATAATGCTGGGAAAACAGGATATCCACACGCAGAAGAATTAAATTAGACCTCACCTAAAACCATATCTAAAAGCTATCATCATGAATTAAATACTTATGCATAGGCCCTGAATCTGTAAAACTACTAGGAAAATAAGATAGGGGAAAAAGCTCCATGACATTGATCTAAACAATGATTTTTTTTTTTTATATATATCACCCCAAAGGCACAGACAACAAAAGCTTAAATAGACAAATTAAAAATTAAATAACATATTTCTGTACAGAAGAGAAAACAAAAAGCAAAGTGAAGAGAAAGCTATGAAATGGAAAAATATATTTGTAAAATGTATGTCTAATAAGGGGTTAATATGCAAAATATATAAGGAACTCAAATGACTCAAAAACAAGAAATCAAATAACCCTACTCAACATGGGGTGAGGACCTGAATAGACACTTCTCAAACAGAAATACAAATGGCCAACATGTACATGAAAAAATGCTTAACATCACTAATCAACAGAGAAACACAGATTAGAACCGTGATGAGATATCACCTGACGGGTGTTACAATGGCCATTACCAGAAAGGGCAAAGATAACCGTTGACGAGGATGAGGAGAAAAGGAGAGCTTTGTACACTGTGGCTGGGAACATAAACACTCAGGTCAGCCGTGATGGAAAACAGAATGGAGGTTCCTCAAAAAATCAAAAGTAGAACTACCATATGATCCAGCAATTCCTCTAATGAGTATATATCCAAGGGATATAAAATCAAAGAGATGTCTACACTCATATTTTCATTGCAGCATTACCCACAATAGCCAAGATGTGGAATAAACCTAAATATCCATCAACAGATGAATGGGTAAAGAGAATGTGGTACATACACGAGGGAATACTTTACAGCTTAAAAAATGAAGGAAATCCTGTCATTTGCAAAAACATAGATAAATCTAATGGACATTATGGTAAGTGAAATAAGCCAGTACAAAAAGACAAATATCACACAATCTCACATACATGTGCAATCTAAAAAAGTTGAACTCATAGAAACAGAGAGTAAAATGGTGAATACCAGAAGCTTCAGGGAGGGGGGTTGGGGAGATATGGGTCAAAGGACACAAAATTTCAGTTAAACAGGAGGCATAAGTTCAAGGAATCTACTGTACATCAGGATGACTATAGTTAATAACAATATATCGTATACTTGAAAATTGCTAAGACAGTAGATTTTAAGTGTTATCACCACACACAAAAAGATAAGTATGAGGGTAATACATACATAAAATAGCTTGATTCAGCCATTCCACAATGTATACATATATCAAAATATCATGTTGTATACTATAAATATACACAATTTTTACTTGTCAATTAAAAATAAATAAAAATTTAAAAGCAGATTATTTTATCTTATCTCATTTTTAAAAAGCGGCTGCTTCTTTTCTTCTTTGTAGCTTGCAATTTTAAGATCTAATAATATAATACATTTGAAAGTTTATCTTCTATCTTTATTAGAATGTAAACACCATGGAAATAGCATTTCTCTCTCTCTCTCTCTCTCTCTCTCTCTCTTTCTCTCTCATACACACACACAGTCACACACAGTCACACATTGTGTCTCCAGCATTTAGAGAAGTGCCTGTCGCAAGTAGGGATTTAATAAATATTAAATACCTGTTGAATTAATGAAAAAAGTCATTGTTTTTTAGTTGTGTGGTTCTATTATTTCCATTAAAAAAACTCATCTAAGAAAAGCCAGTACACAAAACAAAATCACCAAAAAATGAGAACATTTATAAAAGGAAATATATTCATCTTATGGTCTTTCTATCCATAAGAAAAATCGGGAGACTTCTAAGCATTGCTATCCAACTAAGAGGCAGAGATTAGAAGTCACTTTTGTAGACAAAGGCATGTGGGTGTAGTGGTGTAAATTTCTGAATTTACAGATTTGCTGAATCCGAAAATATTTTTCAACCGTCTTCCTTTAGTGAAAATTACAGAATATTCCAAATATGCATTGTATGAATTACAGCATACACCATAAAGTTATTTAGGTATATCCAAACCCAGTTTTCAACAATGATAACAGCCTGGTTTTTAGAGTGATTTCACAGTGCTAAATAACCTTCCTAAGAATCTTAAAACAGCAGTTTAACTTTTAGGATATCGCTTATATCAACATATATTGGGCTAACGGAGAGGTCAGGGGAATCTACTTTAAAATCTTATTTCTGAAAGTTCACTCTTCTGTATACATGCTCTTGTTTTACTTGAAAAGTCATTTGACAGAGGGCCTCTAAAGACTAGAACTGGTTATTTTAAGAGAACAGTTTCAAGAAATGACCAGTTTCAGTTTGGAGTTCTCTAAGGAGTTTGGTTCACCTTCATCATTGATCTTTCTGTGTGAAGCATTCATTTACCATCCTGACATAATCTAGCTCCGCACTGCATGATGCTGATGATACTTTTGTCAACGTGAAGAATGCAGTGCCATTGTTACAGAAATCGTACAAGAAACAGAGACCTTAATATGTACCATCTGTTTTACAAAAAAGCTCAATGTGGTAATGCATTTGCAATACCAGAAGCAATATCTCTAAGACATGAAATGAACATATGTTGTCTAAGAGCCTTCAGGCTGACATTGAAAAAGAGAAAAGATAGTACTTCAAGGCAAATACTGTCCCAGTAGAAAGACTGCCAGATCCAATATGGCTCAGCCTATTGACAAGTCTCTGGTGAACAACTTCATATAAAGATTTTTACATTGTTATGGGCTGTACGGCTTTCTGGCCCATCTTTTCAGCATGGGTAAAATAGTAGAAAACACCCTCTTTGTCACTCTGGGTACTTTTCTGTTTCAGAGCAACAGATATTGTCAGAAAAAGTCACACAATACAATAAAGTGCTTGAATGATTATTTTGTAAGGCTAGAGTGAAACTGAAACAGTGACTTCTGATGAGTGAGCAGGTGGTTTTAAATACAGAGTTTGAAATGCAACTACTGAAAGCTGTACAGAAACATCTAACTATTTAACATCAATGTAAATTATGAATTTTATTGATAGTAGCTTATATAATTATCCTTATATATATGCCAAACTATGTTTACTATCAACTGAAAAATTCTGATCTCATTTTTCTAGATAAACTCTACTATAAAAGTATAATCTTTATGATGTAAATTTTAAGTATATACAAATGTATGTATATTGCAGTGAGGACATAGCCCTAAGTTTGCATATGTGTATTATATATGTATAAGTAAACACTGAAAGAAATTACAAAGATCAAATGATGGATTATTAAGCCCATTGGAAGGAAGAATAGTTAACTAGCTTAACAAGTGTTATTTTGCTTATATTTCAGTTCCAAAGGTTTCACATGGGTTTAAATTATATTATGCCATAATCAGGCTTAGCTCTTCATAAACATGTCAATATGAAATATAAGCCTTGCGTTTTAAAAACAGTTGAAAAAATAAAGCAGTGGACGTGGAGCCAGGAACTCTGGCTTTGAGTGTCCCATCTCCATTAACCAGGTGCATGACCTGAGGTAAGTCTGACCTTTGGTCACCCCTCAAAGTTTCAATTATTTATCTATAAAGAAGGGATTGAACTAAATAATCTCTAAGTTTCTTTCCAAATCTAAGAATTAAATTCTAATTACAAATAGATAATCATTAAGACACAGTTTTAAATGTGGGGAAGTGTTTGAAGCATAAAGTCGAGATAATTAATTAACCCACTTATTCATGTATTTCATGTTTAAAACTATACACTGATCTATAGTAAAGTTGGGTGAAACAAACAGAGTAGTCCTCTGGAATGGAAAATTCCAGAAATAAACAATGCATAGTTTCTAAATCGTGTGCTGTTCTGGGTAGCATGATGAAACATCATACCATCTCACCAGGGATATGAATCATCCCTTCGTCCAGTGCACTGGTGCTGCAGATGCTCCCCACCATTAGTCACTGAGTACCTGTCCCAGTTGTCAGATTGACTTTCCTGGTATCTCAGTATTTATGTTCAAGTCACCCTGATTTTGCTTAATAATGGCCCCAAAGCACAAGAGTAGTGATGCTTGCAATTTGGATATTCCAAAGAGAAGCTGTAAAGAGCTTCCCTTAAGTGAAAAGCTGAAAGTCTTCTACCTAATAAGGGAAGAAAAAAAGTCATGCTAAAGTTGCTAAGATCTCCATAAGAATGAATCTTGTATCCGTGATATTGTGAAGAAGGGAAAAGAAGTTTATGCTAGTTTTGCTGTCACTCCTCAAACTTTATTATAGGTATGTATGCATAGGAAAAAATTGTATAGTATATACAGGGTTTTGTACTAGCTGTGGTTTCAGGCACCGAATGGGGGTCTTGGGACATACCCCCTGAGGATAAGGGATAAGGAGGGGACTATGCATACCCATAGAACAGGTCTAATTTTTTGTGTCTATCAATTTCACGATATTGCATAAATTGTTCACATTTTTTCTAAGTCTTACTTAGGAAAAAAGGGGAAACCCTTCTCTGTGACTAGCCTGTTAGCTCTTGGGCAGGCAAAAGATACAGGGAAGCCCCCCAACCCAATCACAACCAAATTCCTCTATTTTCAAAGCTGATTTAATTGATTAGCGTTTTGGAGTTAGAAGTAGTTCTTCGATTATCATTCATGTAAAGCTATTTTTTAAATGACCTTCATCTTATATTTAAATGAACTCGACATGATAGCTCTCACGGCCTGCCAAGGATCCAGGACTTATTCCAGACACCCCTGATGCTGTTCAGTTGCCATCCAAGGCCGACTCTAATCAGGAGATTTCAGCTTTCCTCCATGCTATTCCAGACACCAAGTCCACTCTCTTTCCCTAGCCCACTCACAGCTAGTATAGTAACTCTTTGGAGTATGCCTCTCATAAGGGGAAGCTGACTTGTTTACTGATTGTTCTCTGTATTTATGCTGCAGATAGAAACCCCCAATACAAAAACATGTATCCAGCATTTGAGCTGAAATTTTTATAGGAAACTTTTCCAGAACCTATTTTAAAGTTGCACTCTCACTTTAATTACTCACTTCTAAATCCCCTATAACACCCTGAATCTATTCCTTGATCACTACCTCCTTATTGCTTTATAACTCAGTTTCTGCTATTTATGGTGTATATTATCTACCTTTAAAAGTTGAACAGAACATTAAATGTTCTGGTTACCCTTGAATTTAGAGCTTTATTCAAACCTCTGCCTGGTCTCTTGACCTGTCAACAGTCAGGGGTGGACTAACAGGAATTCTTATCCTAACTATGGGTCAGATGAAAGCCACTGATGAAATTCACTTCCAACTGCACAGAGTTCAAAGGCACTGGCCTGAGTGGTGTGTGTGTTTATTCAGGAACATGTGGATCTGATGAGTGTGAGGAGATTGGTGCAGTATGGCTCAGATGCATGTCGTTGAGTATAATTGATTTTTAATGGGCTGGCTACCTGCCACCAGATGTTCATCAATTAGGTAGGGTTGAAAAACCAACACAGCTGCTCATTTCATGCTGACTATCCAGTGGCTGAGTTACTTCTACACAGCGAAAGTCATATCTGTGTAGGGTGACTGTACGTTCAGATTCCTCTCCACCAGTCATGATCTAAGTCTATAATTATTAATAATGCCCCCTTTCTCTCTCTCAGAATGTCCCAGTTTGGACAATAAAATCGCAGAGGCATCCTACCTACTTCATATGCAGTTTCATCCACTGTACAAAGTAAATTAGACATAGGTCTTGCCCTATAGCAGCAAATAATTCATATTAATATCATACACAAAGTAGGTCTTACCTCTGAAAATTATTCAATGTTAGACCTAGAAGGAATTTTTAGATTGCATTTTGTTTAACACTTCTTAAGAACTGGTTCATGAATTGGTAAGTTAATTTTACCAACTTGCCTCTGCTTCTGCTGCACCTATTTACAAAGCATCATCCCAATTTCCTCTCTTAATTTTTTCTTGCTCTTTCTCTCTCCTTTTATAGATCTATCTGGGGCTGCCTTATTTCCTTATGTGACAGTTAAAGCTCATGTCCAGGGAGGACCTCTCTTTCCTTTGAGTCAATATCTCCCCTACAACAAGGTGATCAACTGACCTCTTTGTTCTGTAAAAGGAATAGACAATCACTTGTGAAAATCAATTACAAAAAGTAAATACCTGCCCTAAAATATTTTGTAAAGTAATTTAATTTATATCTAGAAGGAAGAATAAAGTGTTTTTATAAAAGGATTTTCTGCCATCTTAGTCATATCATTTTTTATCAGAATGTTGCAACATATCCTTTTACAAATTTAACCCTCTTCACACTGTCACACTGTGCTATTTTAGGTAATCACCTACTAGATAATTTTGATTAGGGTTGGCCCCGCCCATACCTATGTCGACCACTTTTTCCTTTCTGTGTCTACTGATCTCCAGGAAATATTTGCTCTCTAGTGACTGCAGACACCAATATTTATTTGTACTTTATTTACTTGTTGTTCTTTTTAAATTTAATTTTTATTTTTATCAAAATAGTAGTTGCAGACGTTTTTAAAAATTGTTTAGTACTAAAATATATAATGAAATATAGGAGCCCCACTCCCCATGGCAATCATTTTCAAATCTTTATTATTTCTTTTTATATTCCTTCATATTTCTAAGTAATTTATTTAACTTGCTATTTCTTGATTTTTCAATTTTAGTTTTTCTTTCTGTTTTGGGAGGTTTTACAACAATCCTCCCACCACCAACATATACATATAGTCCTCATTATCCTAACATACCACCATTTTGGTTAATTAAGTAATTGATGTCTATACTGTTATGACCAGATAAATATTGTTAAAGTTCAGTCATGTAGTATATTATGACCATATTTGCTTTTCTATGCAACTTTTTTCTTATCTTGGAAGTAAAATTACCTATTTTCTTATTGTTTCTTCAGTTTTAGTTTTGATTGTTTAGTTTTCTGTGTATCATTAATTTGGCAGCCCCAACTTTCTCCCAAACCTGTATATCTTCTCTCGATTCATTCAAAAATTGGGTAATTTATAACTTCCTTTTTATTTTCTTTGAAATAGCTTTATGAAGACTTGGTTCTCCTACTGCCATCTGTACCTCAGGAAATAGGCATTGCTGCTGCTGTTGTGATTGTTTCTCTCATCCAAAGTCACTATTGAGAAATCTAATGCCGTTCTGATACCTGACTCTGAATGTAAACTAATCTGTTTCACTTGTTTTTGTTTTCTTCCACCCTCCAAACTTTTAAAACTGAGATTTCATAATGATGATCCTTGCTCAGGTCTTATTGCATTCAGTGTTCTCAATAGTTACTGGGCCCTTTAATCTGTAAACTCACATCCTTCTGGTCTAGAATTTTTTTTTTTTTAACTATTTAACTGGTCCTTTCTTTTACATTTTGTTCCTTTATTCCCTCATTCTTAAACTTGTATTAACCATATGTTTTTTGTACCAAATATTTTTGTACCAAATCCCTGATTTCCTTATCTCTTTCTTTTTTATATCATTTAAAAAAATTTTAATATTACCTTTTACTGTTTTACTTACAGAAACATTCTAATTTTTTAAATAAAATACATAAAAAGTATTTTTTTAAATGCCAAATACTAAGTTATTAGGTCTTGATTTTGAAGTTATAGGCAATATTTATTGCGTTATTTGTGCTCCACTATATATTTTCTAAATACTACACAATATGTGATTTAAAACTAGGTATGTATTATGTGTGTGCGTGCACCCATATTCAAGGTCATATTCAAGGGCTGAATGCTAATTTTGCACTTGAATCTTATATTTGCAACTGTATAGTTATTTAATTTTTTCATGCTATTTGATAAATAACTGTGTACATTCTTTTTAGTTTATACATAGGGCAATAAACATGTACAACATTTTATTATTATTTTCCTTAGATAAATTTCTAGATTGAAATTAATGGATAAACTGTTATACATGGTTTCATGATTTTGATACAGGATGCTATACAGAGTAGTTTCACAATAAGTGAATGCTATTGGAAAAGTGTAATAAAGTTGTCAACTTAAACAAGAAGGAAAAATTTCTCTTTTTTAGCTTTCATTTTTTAATGATTAATAATTATTAATCATTAAATATTTCCAGGCTTTTACATTTCTTCTATTGTAAATTATCTAGCAATATTACATTCCCATCTTGTTTTCCTTTTTAGGGACTCTTATTTTTTGAAAAAAGATATATAATAGTTGCATCGATAATAAGGATACTACCCATTTTCTGAAGTGCGTGCTTCAAATACATTTTTTTTCTAAATATGAAATATTTTGCCTCTTAGTTTTGATTTGGTCGTTTCTGATATTTTTCATGAGAAGTAGGATATATTGACTGATTAATTTTGTGTTTTCTTTCGTTACATTTCTGTTTACACTTTTTTTTACTTGGCCTCTAGGATGCCATTCCCCTTTCGTTTGTCTCCACCACACACTGCACAACCTCACCCTGCTAAGCAATAAATGGTGAGGTGCTCCAGGTCTCAGTCTTTACATCCTTATCTTTATCTCAGTCAATTCTTTATTGATTTCATCCAAGTCTATGGCTCTAAATATAATCTGTAGGCTGAGGGCTCCCACATTTATATCATTAGCTCCAATTCCTCTCTGAATTTGAGTCTCATATATCCAGGGGTGTCCTGGTTTAACAATCAACTCTCCAGGGGAAAAAATATATGCGTGTATATATGTACATATGTTTATTATAAATTTAAGTGATATGAAATAGTATACCACACAAGTTACAGATAATAAAATAAACAACACTTTGAATTTTTAATTTCATATAGCCAATTCATTCTCATAGAATATTTTTATTGATTTTTGCAGAACTCTGTATTCACAGTAAAATCACAGCTGCAACTGATGCATGACTGTAGATGCAATATGAATATTGGTTGATTTGTTTGATTTTTTTTTTTACACTAGCAGGTAAGACAAAGTGCAACAACAAAGACTTGTGTCAGAATTTCATTTACTCACTGCTGTGAGCAATTTCTTTGTGGAATCAAAGATACTTTTCAAATATTGCAAGAATAGTTTATCTCTTTTTGTGATAGTCACAATTGAACAGCCATGGACAGGATATATTTTTAAATTTAGTCTGCACTACTAAATTTTCTCCATCACTTTCTGAAGACTAAGCAATCGATGAAATAACACAACAGATAAAGTTCTGATTTGTAGCATTTGCTGATTTCCATGGTGTAAATTCTCCTCCCACAGGCAGTTTCTTTCTTGTTTCTTTTTTTTCTTTTCTTTTTTTTTTTTTAAGAAAAACTAAGCTGATTCTTCGAAAAGACAAATAATTCATACAAACTTTTGACAAGACTGATGACAACAAAAAAAGAGAAAAGATAAACACTGGATACAAAAAAGAGCAGTTATGAGGAAATAAACTTCGCTGAGCCATGAGAAGTTGGAGGCAGAGATACTGCTTGAAAGTACCCCAGGATTCACTGCTTTTCCCCAGAAGACACTGAGGCCTTCCAGATGCTCAGCTTGGTTTAAGGTATAGGAAAGCCTAATGTTTTATTTATTCATTCATTCATTCACTCATTCATTTATTTTCACAGCCAGTTTCAAGCTACCAATGTGACATCAGTGAAAGTGGAGTTGAGAAAACATATACACTAGCACACCATTAGAAAACATACATGCTAGCACACCATTATGTAATGTTTCTACCATATAGTTACAACAGAAGTAAATAACTCAAGATTATAAATGTTTGTAAAATCTAGTAAAAAATTAGGAATTAAGAAGTTTTGATTATTTGTTGCCTTTTTTAAATGTAATTTTGTCAAGTATAACTTTACATAATTTAATTTTTAATAAAGACGATGTTAGCAACTGGTTGTAAAATTTCTGAAAATTAATCAGTTGGCTCTGCATTAGTTTTCTGCAGCTTCTGTGACAAATTACCATAAATGCGGTGTCTTAGAGCTCAAAATTATCTTACAGTTCTGGAAGACCAAAGTCTGAAATGGCTCTCACTTGACTAAAATCAAGGTGTCAACAGGGTTGCTTTCCCTTCTTAAGGCTATAGAGGAGAATCTGTTTTCTTGCCTTTTCAAACTTCTAGAGGCCTCCCACAGTCCTTGTCTCATGGCCCCATTTCATCTTAAAACAAGCAATGGCCCATGGAGTCTTTCTCACATTGCATCACTGACAGTGACTCTTCTACCTCCCACTTCCACATTCACAGACTTTTTTGATTACATTGGGTCAACCCAGTTAATCCAGGACAATCTCCTTATTGTATGGTGTGATGATTAGCACTCTTCATTCCATATGCAACCTTAATTTCCCTTTGCTTTGTAAACTAACATATTCACAGGTACTGGGGACTAGCACACAGCCATCTTGGGGGGACCATTATTCTGCCTAACACAGGCTCTTCCTTGCAAATATAGGCTGCTAAACATTTACGTTACTAATCAGCATTTCCACTTAAATGTCTAAATGGCATCTCAAACCAAATTCAAAACCAAACTCTTGCTCCAAATCCTCCACAAACCTGTTCTCTGTTTAGTCTTCCATATCTCAACTAGGCAAGTCACTTTTTCAATTGCCAGAACAAATTATTGACTCCTTACACATTCTTATACCCATATCACATCCATCAGGAAGTCCTGTTGGTTCTGTTTTCAAAACATATCTAGAATCACCTCACTTCCACACTTCCAGTGCTCGAAACACTTCTTAGAATATCATAAATATTAAGAAGCATTTCATGGATGAGCTAAGGAATGAATGTAGTCTGTCCTAATTACATACATATTTGAGAAACTTTTATGCTGATTGATGGTTTCCTGTTCATGTGTTTGATGACATTTAAACCTTTAATTCAGCTCATAATTTTATTGGCTTATAATAAATAGTCATGCACTACATAATGATGTTTTGGCCAATAACAGACTACATATGTGACAGTGGCTATCTCATATAGCCAAGGTGTGTGGTAGGATATATCATCTAGGTTTGTGTAAGTACACTCTGTGATGTTCACACAATGAAAAAATTACCTAATGACACATTTATAAGAATGTACCCCTGTCATTAAGTAATGCATGACTGTAAATCTCTGACAAACAAATATTTATTCTCAGTGCAAAGCAAAGAACATGTGATTTATTCAGGATTCTTAGTTGAATACAATTGAATTTTTAAACCATTTTATTGAGGTATGATTTACACATAAAATTCTGCACATATTTAATTCATACAACTCTATGGGTTGGGGATAAGTATACACCTGTGGAAACAACAAAAATCATTAACTTAAGCAGTCAATAAATTTATTATAAATTTATTGTAAATGTATGTGGCTCAAAAAATCAGGAGGAGATCTGGAAAAGAAGGTTCCAAAAATAAGGACAGTATCAATCCTGATACTGCTGTAACCTTATTATACAAATCAAGAGGTTGGGCTTTATTTTTTTCTTTCTTTCTTTTATAATTTGATGATTTCTAGAATTTTCTCCCTACTAAATATTAGTTTTACATAGTAACCATTATTAATCTATCCAATTACTAAATTAGGGAGAAAACATAATCAATGTTCATAAATATGACACAAAAGATAAGTGCACATTATTTGGATTTATTAGAACTTCTGTTTAATACTCTTTAATCTCTTGAATTTCCATTATGTTATAAACAATGTCCTGTTATATTTGCATTTTCTTGTACATGGAAGTTGTGTTGATTGCAAAGAGAAGCTAAACATCACATTTGATATTTCTGAACTCTGATTACCTAAATATCAAATGTTTTTGAAAATTAAAATCCCCAATATTCAAGTAGTTCCCTTTGAAGGAGGAGGAAACCAAAGGACAAGATATGGTCCTTAATTCTTTGCAGTTGAAATGCTCTTCTTATTAGATTATGTTTACTCTAAATGGCCAAGCAGTGCTGCTCCATCCTAGTTTGCAATGCATGTGACTCACACAGTTAATAGCAGTGGGTCAAATAGTAGCGACTAATAAGGCTAATAAGACTTATTCTATGTTGGAGCTAACAAATCCTTTATCAGTACTTCAACCACTCTGCTTATGTGGCCTCATTGTTAAGATTATGCCTTTCATCTATGGAAACCAGTCCCTTTCATATACAATTTCAGCAAGAAGCTTATAAAATGTGTATTAAAGCAGTATTGACTTGTCTAACAATAAAAAGTACAATTAGGCTTCCAACACAGAGCATTTCTAATTTGCATAAAAACCTCTCTAACCTATTCCTTTTACTGCAGAATATAACCAAAAGGTTATATTCTGTCCCATGCACCAGTAATTACTCTAAAATCACTAGATAGATGTACCCATGTAATATTGTTCAGTTCTTTATGCAGATCATTAAAACTGAATTTATATGCAAGATGTATCAATAGGAAAATACTATTAAAATCATTAGAAAAAATGACCAAACACAATAGATTTCATTTACATAATATCACATAATGTAATAATTTAAGATGGCTTCTTATTGAGTGCCAGTGTCTTGATAAAAAATCATCCCAAGTATAAGACTAAAGACATGTTTGTATTACACCTTTTAATTAGGGCTTCTAATTTATACAGCATATAATTTTAAAAACAACTTCAAATTACCAGAAAGAATAAATATGAACAGATGCTATTTAAAAATTAAGTAAACTGATTTGAAAACTTAAGTGATTATTTTAAGAATATTGGAATTATTTTTGATGAAACATTTTTATTTCTGAGTATAGTTTGTTCCCTAGCCATGTATGATCCTTGACACATAAAATTCAGGTCTGTTTTGTGTATTTGAGAATTTAAATTCCAATTTTAAAACAAAGAAAACTTCTGTGACTCATGTGGTTCTTGTGCTCTTTGCTTTACTTAAATGACTTCTAGGAAGAACAGTTCAGAATGTGGCTGACTCTCCATTTCTTCACAAAGGTGGCAGGAAAATGCCCCATGACCACTGCTGATGAGCCCTCCCCATGGTGCTTGAATAAAGAGTGACACAGCTCCACCAGGGTAACACAGAATGACATTGCCTTGGGTCACTGCAGGGCATGTCACATTGTGTAAAACAACATAACCTGCTCCAACAGGTCAGGTGCCTGTTTCCTATTTGTAGGAAATACCTTTTATTTCTCCTCCAGAACAGAGTCCACTTCACCATGTATAATGAAACATTGTTCTGCCTCTGGGTCCAAGGAGTACCGATGGAAAGTATTTCCTTCCCAATTACGGTGGACTCTGTTCAGCATTGTGTTACTTAGAGTGCATATCATGAACAAGAATGTAGTTATGATTATTAAAAGTGAATTGAATGAAATCTGCCTTAATTAGCACAAATTTAAGACTGGACAAAAGTATGGTACAGGCAAAATGCCATATTTTTTTAAATGGTAATCAAAGCCAAAAAAGGAGAAAGAAAAAGAGTTTTGAAGCAAGTAATAGTTAACAAAAAAACATTCTTTTATGAGAGAATTATATTATTTAGAAAAAACAAATTTATAAATGGCTAAGAAAGACTTTTTAAAATTCCTGTTAACCAAGATAATTTATTAGAAAGTTACCTGTTTTGCATTTCTGAATTAATTACCATAGTTATTCACTGTGCCAGGTTCATTTAAGAATTTAAAAGAGGCATAAATACCCAGTGCCTGCCTTCAGTGTGGTTAGCTGAATGAAGAAACAAAATTGGACATACATTTTACACCTGAGATCGAGTAAATGCTAAACTCCAGGCTATTAACTTCGACTCTTAGGGAAAATGCAGCAAGAATAGATCACATTGCCTAGAATAGGAAAGAAAACCTCAGGGATTTGAATTTATTATTACTTGCTTTGAGCTTAGTTTTCTAATCTCACAAGGAAATCCAAGTCTATTGCAAAAGGTTAAAAACACACTAGGAGAGGTGAACTTTAAAACACATAACTTGAGTTTATCTTTAAGGGTAAAGAAAATTTCCTTTAAATATATTTCTTAGGTAGGTAAATAAATTATCAGGTGTAAAAACTATAAGATTCATCACTAAATTTAAAAGGAAAATTATATAGCAGCACTACAAAATTCACGTTTAAAAAGTTACCATGTGCTTATCTAAAATATCACCCATATAACCAGTTCCCTTTAATTGATTATTTCATTGACATAAGCCTTATCTTGTTTGGCTCTAATCAGTTAGGCATTAAAGGAAAAGAACTGAGGAAAAAGTATAGCTTTAGAAAGATATGAGCCAGATTTTTTGTGAGAGAAAAGTTTTGTATTAGTATTAACTCAAGGGATGACGCCCTTTCTTCCTTGTTCTAGCTGGGTAAATAAGGTGAACATATATGAAGAGTAAGTATGGTGAAGAAAGACCTTTATAATTTTTATTTATTTTTAAAAAAATTGGTGGCTGGTCAGTACAGGGACATTGGTGTTATCAGCACCACTCTCTAATCAACTGAGCTAACTGGCCAGCTCAGACCTTTATATTTTTACAAATTAGTTGCACTGTTTCACCCGTAATATTACAGATTTTTCAGATCAAAGACAGACATAAATATTACATTTACTAATATGTTGTCATCTAACTCAAATACGAGCCATTTCAGAATTTTCCATCACCTCAAATAATTTGTCACATTATTCAAAAATTTCCTCCATTAGTTCATATAATCAAGATTTGACTGTGCATATATTATAGGTAAAAGTCAGAAACTAATATATGCATCAAGAAAGAACCATTAATAAACACAGTTGTCAGAATTCACTTCATAATTTTATTTCAAAGGACAATTGGTTTTCAGCTTAAATAAAACCTGTACCTATAATGCAAGTGTAAGGTTTGCTTAATAAGCAAATCATATAAATAAAAAATATTTGAAGTCTCAGATATGCCTGATATACAGATAGGCTATTTTGCCTTACAATAAAAACTTTAATAAATTTAAAAGTTTTATAAGTTAAAAAAAGGACTATTCAAAGTAATGGAATGTTGTGGTTATTAGTTATGTGCTAATTCGTCCCTATTTTCCCAATGTTCACAACTATGTCTACAATTTTTAAGTTACTTAAATAACTCAACTTAAATTGACACTGATGAGAATAAAAATGAAATAATGTTCTGCTTCTTTTCTGCAAGCAACCTGGCACTAACTTTAAGATTATAGAGCTATTCCAAGTTGATTTCTTTGAGCACAAAACTGAGCAGAAGTGCCCAGAACTATAAACTGTAGCTCAACATTACTAGAGAAGTTTTGGCAGCTCATATTCCACTAAGATGTTTCAGTGCATGTGTCATCTTTGTGGACTACTCTCATTTCTTGCCTCTTCTCTGTTTTTTTTTTTTTTTTTTTTTTTTTTTTTTTTTTTTTTTTTTTTTTTTTTTTTTTTTTTTTCTTTCTCCAAAATGTCCAAACAGGGAGGTTAATGAAAAGCACAGTTGGGAAGAGATTAGGACACCCATGGCCATCTCAACGTCTACCTCTCCACTGTCATCAGGTTTCGCATCTCACCTGTTAGACGGTTTGATAAAGTACAAAGCAAGTGGAACGCTAAAATGGCAGCTTCTGACACCGAACTACTTAGTAATAGTTGCCAAAAGATAATCAAAACCTTTCTTGTATGATGATAAAGCTAATGAGACAAGAATTCTACTTCCCAACTCCACTGCTCTCAGATGGAGTAGGGCATAAATAGTGTATTCCTTTCTAAATGCCACAAAAAACTTTTCTTTGATACAATATAACAGTGGGAGAACTTGAGTGGGCTGTTCTATTTTTCTTTGGCTTTTAACTTAGCTTGCCAAGAAGGTTCACACTATGTTAAAGATTTTCACAGTTATGTACTAACAAGTCTGCAGGAAGTCAGATTTGAAAATAAAACCAGTTTTCTGTTTGAGGACACAGTGATGAACATATGGTCAACACCTGGAATTTATAGAAGGCTTTACCTAATAAAACCTTCTGAGACATTCCAAGAATGACAACAAAGTGATGGCATGGAGCAGAACTGCCAAAGGTAATCTTCTTCACCTCCTGCTTCTTTTAAAGCAAAAAACATAAAACTAACAACTTAGTGCCCCCCAAATGCTTATGAAATATGCATTAAAGAGGTGGGAAACCAAGTTCTCTGACAAAGGTACCATTATGTCATGACTGCGAGTGTCTTTCTGGATTGTCTCAGAAAGAGCTGGTTTACGAGGAAGACGACTGATTGGTAAGCATACTATTAAAAAGTAGAGTAAGACTAGAGTGCAAGATCGAGTTCAAAGTTTATAAAATTTTACTTAGAATGGAATGTATTCCTAAGTGACAAAACCACATATAGTAATAACTTATTATTTTGTAAAAATCTATTAAATATAGCTGCAACTTAGGGAAATGTCATTTGCAAGGTGACACTAAGCCCAACATAAACTTTAAAACTGAAATTGCCAATCAGAAGAAGAAAAGTTAATGAGATCCAGATTGGAAAAAAATGATCATTAAGGTCGTTAAGGCATCATGATAGGACAGGTAAAAGGATTCAAATGTATTTATAAATCTAAATCAAAATAATATACCCAAAATATTTTCTACATTTTATAAATAGTAATTTGCAAATAACAAGGTTTATTTTTCAACAAAATCATAATTAGCTCCAATCCTGAGCAGCTCTGTACCTCATTTCATACCTCAACAGTTTATAATACCTAAACCAAGATTTAGTATATTTCTAACGACATTTCCCCAAGTCCCTCAGACCTGATTACCTAAATATCAAATGTTTTTGAAAATTAAAATACCCAATATTCAAGTAGTTCCCTTTGAAGGAGGAGGAAACCAAAGGACAAGATATGGTTCTTAATTCTTTGCAGTTGAAATGCTCTTCTTATTAAATTATGTTTGCTCTAAATGGCCAAACAGTGCTGCTCCATCCTGGTTTGCAATGCATGTGACTCACACAGTTAATAGCAGTGGGTCAAATAGGAGTGACTTCTCCAGGAGTCAGAGTCAGCTGTGCAGAAGAAAGAGGTTATTTCACTCACAAACATGCAAAAAAAAAAATAAATAAATAAGGGCTATAAATACCTCTCAGGGACCAAAAGGAAAAACAAAAACAAAAGCAAAGAGAAAAAGAAAAGTTGCTGTGGCATGGAAAGGAGAAGAAACCATAGCCCATTTACAGCTGGCCTTGATGCTAAGAGGGACTAGAAGAGCGTGTGGGGTAGCTAAGGTGTGCATGATAAGCACTGATATAGAGAAGTGCTTGTGGTGGCAAGGCCTATTCTGGTCAAGGTTCATAGTACTCAAGAATGGTGGATATGACCTCAAGTTATTCCCTTTAGAGTTCTTTTTAAATAAGTACTCTTGGGTTTAGAATGATCTCTTTCTTCTACCAGAACACAAGGGAATGGATTTTTTTTTCATCTATTACAGATTATTCTTCTGTTCAAAGAATCTATGAAAGTTACCCATTTAGGAAATTATCATTTAGCTTATTATCAGGGAAAACCACAATGAAATATCACCTCATATCTGTTAGAATGGACATTATCAAAAAGTAGAGATAAGTATTGGCAAGGATGTGGGGAAAAGGGAATCCTTATTCACTCACTGTTGGTGGGCTTGTAAATTGGTACAACCATTATGGAAAACAGTTGGGAGGTTTTTTTAAAAATTAACAATAGAACTACCATATGATCCAGCAAACCCTCTGATGAGTAAATATCCAAAGGGAATGAAATCAGCATCTTATAGAGATGCCTGCACACCCATGTTCATTGCTGAATTATTCACATTAGCCCAGATATGGAAACAACCTAAGTGTCCACTGATAGATGAATGAATAAAGAAAACATGGTGTGTGGGCGTGTGTGTGTGTGTGTGTGTGTGTGTGTGTGTGTAATGAAACATTATTGAGCCATAAAAAAGGAGACACTGTCATTTGCAACAATGTGGGTACGGCTGGAAGACATTCATTATGCTAAGTGAAAAAACCCAGTAACAGAAAGAAAAACATTGTACGATCTCATTTATATGTGGAATCGAAAAAAAAAAAAGTTGAATAAATAGAAACAAAGAATACAACTGTGGTTCCCAGGATTGGGGAGTGAGAAGAAATGGGGAACAAGTCCAAGTGTGTGAGTTTGCAGTTGGGTAGGGTGAATAAGTCTAGAGATCTAATGTACAGCGTGGGGATTACAGTTAATAACGCTGCATTGCATACTGAAAACTTGCCGAGAGTAGACTTTAGGCGCTCTTACCACAGAAAAACGGTAACTATGGAAGGTGATAGATATGTAAATTTGTTTGACTGTAGTAATTATTTCACTGTGTATATGTGTATCAAAACATGTTGTACTCTTTAAATATGTATGATAAGTATAACTCTTTAAAAAAGCCTAACCAGTCCAGAGAAGATTATTCATCTTTCACTCCTACACCAATTCTATCGCCTACCTGCGGGGAATAAACAAATGGTACAATAAGATATAATAGTCCTTCTCACAACTCATTGATCATAAATCAATGTCTGGTAGCGAATGTCTAATAAGTAAGCATTTTAAAATTAGTCTGGAGTGCAACAAAAGTGCTCATCAAAAATGCTGTAGGACCGAAACCTCGTTTTTTAGATGTCTTCCATCACTTATGTGTTGAGCATTTAGAATTTATTTATATGTTCTAATTGATTTGGCTTAAATTTAAACATATTTGTAACTTAAAAAAACAGACTTTATGGAAAATGCTGAACACTCTTCTTTGACAAAAATTTAGAGCTCTAGCTAACCATTAAAATTAAAGATAAAATAATAGCAAGTAGAACCCAAAGCAAAATCAAAGCAAAGAGTGGACCAAAGAATTAGGAGGAAAGTTGGTAGCAAATGCTGGTCATAGAAAGCACTAAAATTTCTTAGCCAATGCCAATCATTAAAGTTAATGGAAAACTCATAGCAACTGCTAGTAATTGAAGTCAATAGAGAATTGATAGCACATGCTGATCAGCAATGTTAATGGAAAAATTCTCACTCCAAACTGCTCGTTTTCAGATGACATCTCAGAATAGCAAAATGCAATAAGTGTGAGTTTGGACTCTTATGTTGACATTTTCCATTTCTTTGTATTAATCACATGTATGTAATGGGAAGTAGGCACAGCCTATTGTGGTGACAGGGGTTTAATTATAACTCAAAATGTATTTGAAAAAGTATATTTCTTATGACTTTGGTGCCCAGAAAATGGAAGTGATCACCTGCTAATTATGCACAGGATCCCTGAGAGCTGTCTAGCATGATAATCTGGTGTGCAGATTTTGAACTGTGAAAGGCCCCATTTTCTTCTTAGTGAGTATCAAATGCCACTGGTTTTCTCAATGCATAAAGAAATCAACAATCCCACAGATAATAGGTAGTATGAAAATGTAACCTTTCCTGCCCTCTCTCTAAGTAAACAAGGAACATTTTTGCACTTGATCACAGCCCTGCTTTTATTCCTGTTATTTCAAATTTGCTGGGTTCAATTACGAGATACATTGTTCAGCATAACTTAACCAGTGAACATGAAGACCATCCAGGTAGTCATTTAGACCAGCAGGAACTGTGCGTGCAAAAACATGGGTCCAGAACTGATGGCATTTACTTAGGTATTTGACAGAACTCCTCGTAGTGCAATCACATTAAGTTCGTTTTTTCCTAAATATTCCTGTACTTTCCAAGTTCTGCACATTTTTCTCTGCCATCCCCCTTCCTATTATGCTGTCCCACATCCAACTTGTGTACCCTAAACTTATCCCTTCTTCCGTGCCCAGGTCTAATCCCACCTCTGCTATGAGACATTTACTGATTATCCCCTGACTTATTTGTGCAGCAAGCACTCATCGTCTTTATTGCAGATTTGATATTCGTAGTGTCCTGTATTGTTTGACGTACATTGTTATTTAAATCTTAATCAGTCCAACCTATATCTCACAACTAAATAGTAAACTCCTTCCAACAAAAGGAGTCTCATATTTCTTTGTCTTGCTCACAATGCATAAATCTAGGGGGCTTCTACAAAAGAAAATATCATTGAATAAAAAAACGAGAGGTTGTTGGAACTAGAGTCAGAATGCCTAGGTTTAATTATTAGCTCTGCCAGAGTCAGAATGCCTAGGTTTCATTATCAGCTCTGCCATTTAAAAATGCTGCGAGCTTTCCCGAGCTTTTACCCAAGCTCCGTGAATATCAGTTTTCTCATCCACTGAAATGGGAGAATTCTTGGGCTGTTCACCCCAACATGGCTGTCAGAAGCAAACATGGTCACATACACGAATGAGCTTTGCAAACATATCTCATTATTGTAAGATTTGAGCATTGAAAATTACGGTTTTTAGCTTCTTCTGAGAGACAGCAGAGAAAATCTCCCAAATAGGTAAGCTTGAAAAATAATATAATAAAATATTATAAGTAAAGGGAGAATGGACTGTGAGGATAGTGGAAAATGGCTCTACAACAGACCTGATAACTATCACAGGAGAAATGGCCTATAGATCCAGAATTTGATATAGCTTCCAGCTCAATAAGACCAGTATTTTACATTTCTATACAAACAGGCTAGTTCAAGGGTGAAATTATCTTTGAGTTGCCAGTATGTGGTGGTAGATATATTCTTGTCTTCAAGAAACTTCAGCCTAAAAAATAGTAGTATCTACTCTTTTTCGTCTAAGACAAAGATTCATGAGCTAGAACATGAGCAACAGTTCAGATTCAAAGCTTACATAATCTGACCTTACACTATGTTTTATTTTGACTAAAAGACAAACATAATAATAGCCATAAAGAATAACCAGTTAATACACCATATTGAAATGATAAAATACAGATTATGTATCCACTGAAAGGAAAGTCATAAATACAGGAAGTAAAATTGAAAACATTAGCTTCATCTGAAAAAGGTACAAATCATTTTTTACTTTTGTTTTTATAAATGATATGATCAAAAAAGAAAAAAATAAAGGAAGAAACAGAGAAGGACTTTTTGATATGAAGAATGATAAAAACAGAAAAATATGTAGGGGTTGACACAAATTCAACGGGCTTCTAATATCAGACAGGATATATAAATGAGTGAAATACTAACTTACAGTAAGTGGAGTAGATGTGGAAAGTGGGAGAAAGAATATTTGTAAAAACTTGAATTTAAACTTTTGAGATACAATGTGTGTCATGAAAGAACCTCCATCACAAAATATCTGTATATTCTGGATAGACTATAAACAAATAAGAATGCAAGGCTAGAAAGATCAAAAAAAAGAAAGTAAAATCACCAAGAACCCAAAATGAGAAGAAACAGCAAACTAGGACTGATAGTGTGACTGTCTTTGGAGAGTATTCTGCACAAGGTAAACCAAAGCCTTGAGTTTTGGTGTCCAGAAGAGGACAGGCAGTAGCAGTACCTTAGGCCTGCCAAAGCCAAAGTACTATGACCAACACCCCTTGCACTAAACTCCAAAATTTAAAGCACTACCTGCCTAATAAAATGGAGAATTGGGGGAAAACAATCAATAACACAAGAATCCTCTGTTTCAAACTGGGCTCAGAGTGGAACATAATATTCCCTGAGAATGTAACCATAGAACTGTATCTCTCAGGACTTCAGAGTACAATTTTATATTACCCGCATGTCTCTAAACTATTAGTCTTAAACATTTACATAAAAAAGTGAACCAGAGCACCTAGGAGAAGTAACCACATTACTTTTTTGGAAGAACATGGCTTCACTTCATGAATACTCCATTGAATATATACTCACAATGTGAAATTTAAAAAAACAACAGAGATTAGAACAGCAGACATAATCCACAGCAGAATTAGGCTCCAAAGAACTTAACAGAACTATTTGAAAAATTCTATAAAAATAAGTTTAAAGTAAATAAAGTCATAAAATTAATCAAACCACAAGAGAGGGATATAACGCTATTGATAATGAACAGACATGTTTTAAATAACCAACTAGAACTTCTAGAAAAAAAAGTCATAGGAATTTAAACACTCAATGTATACATTAACAATAGATTAGACACAAGTGAAGAGAGAGATTATGTACTAAAAATATTTCTGAGCAAATTATTCAGAATGCAGCACAGAGAGAAAAAGAGAAAAAATGTCAAGATGTTAAGACATAGGGATGCAAATCAGAAGTTTAGCATAGGCATAAATGTACTTCCTGAAGAAGAAAATGGAATAGAAAAAAAATATTGATGTTATCCCTGTTCAGAGAAAATAATAGAATTATTTTTCCCAATTGAAAATGACTCCTCAGATTTGAGAAGCATAGTCGCAGGGAAGTTACATAAAAATGAATAGATATCACAGTGAAACTATAGAATGCAAAATTCAAAGAGAAGATTTGCAGAATAAGACTATTTACCATTAATAGATCCTTTATTAAAAATTACTAAGGAGGAAATCTAGAAAAAGGACACTGTGACAAGGACTGGGAGTTTCATTGAGTATAACTGAAAGGCACTGTAGAGTTTTGAAGAAGGGAGTAATATGATTTAACTTATATTTTTAAAAATATTGCTCTGGGGCCAGCCCCGTGGCGCACTCGGGAGAGTGCGGTGCTGGGAGTGCAGCAGCACTCCCGCCGCGGGTTCAGATCCTATATAGGGATGGCCGGTGTGCTCACTGGCTGAGCACGGTGCGGGCGACACCAAGCCAAGGTTTGCGATCCCCTTACTGGTCACACAAACACACACACAAAATATTGCTCTGAATGCTATATTGCTAATTAATTATCAGGGCATTAGTGAATGCAGGAAAACCAGCTAAAAAGCAGTTGCGGAAATCCTAGGCAAGAAACAGTAGCAGGGTGGTAGTAATGGGAGAAGTCCTCGGAGATAGAACATAGTTTGAAAGTAGCCAGCACACCTTGCTAAAGGATTGGAAATGACATCTGAGGAAAGTGAAGAGTCAGGGATGACACACAAGTTTCTGTCCTGAGAAACTGTGTTGTGCTGCCTTTTATTAAGATAGAGAATAATGGGGGAGGAGCAGCGTCAGGGGAGGGGAAAATCAAGACTTTTCAGCTCTTTATTGAGTACTTACTATGGGCTGGGCAGAGTTGTTAGCACCGGGATCCATATGCACTCTTTTAACCTTCACCACATTCCTGGAGGAAGAAACTGGCATTACCCTCCCTTTAAGGATGAGTGAAGTGAGGTCTAGAGAAGTTAATTCCCCTGCTGAAGGTCACATAGCTGACTGACCTCAACAACCATCCTCTCAAGCACTACTCTCTCCTGTCTCATCTAAGTCGTGATATAGATTTATGGTATAAACCTCAAAGAAAGACGAGGTTTTCCTGAAAATGTAATGTTAAATTATTTTTTTTTAAAAAAGGCTAGGACAATGGCTCTCAACTTTTTGTGTGTTCATGACCCACTCTCAAATCCTAAAATTTTTGGAAGCAAACTTGAAAGGACTAAGAGATCAAAGCAACACAGCCATTCTATGGCATGGCTGTATCTCACAGCACTATATAAGCACCCCAAATCACAGAGCTTTCCCTTTAGTGCCCTTCAGCACTGTGCTCAGAATCAGTGAAATTTTTATTGCCCTGCACATTTCCAAGTTTCTAAGAATAAGGCAAGGAGGGGAGGAAGCATGGATGTCAGACTGACTTCCCACAAAGTTCATTGGAATATGAGCTACATGAGGACAGGGATGTTTTTCTGTTTGTTTCCAATACCTCCTCAATACCTAGAACATTGCCTCACGTATAATAGGCACTCATGAATATTAATTGCACAAACGATTGAAAGTTGTACCTTGCTCTAACCCAAAATCTTGACAGCTCTCAAAATCACACAGAAATGGCTTTTTAAAACAAAGAAGCAAACAAAAAATTAAATGACAGTAGATGCAAATCATATACATTGATCAAAATTCATGTAACCTGTGAAGGTTTGGGGCATTCACGAGTAGGTGAATATCATCACGCTAGGAAATTGCCCTTACCACCCACAAAATCCCAAAAGGAGGTTTTGAGGTAATGATTAATCCATGCTCAAGAAAGCTTCAGAGAAAGTAGTGTCCTTGATTTAGAACCAATTTTCAATTTTAATAAAAAGATATAAACAGATGGATAGAAGGGGCATGGGAGATAGGAGAGTTTGGTTTTAATGGTCTGATAATTTCAAGAAAGGTCAGTGGAAATAGTCACCGGAAAAAGATCAGTAGTGAAAGGAAGAAGATTAGGGCATTAAGCAGTACATGATATAATAGCTAGCCAGTGGGTTTTACATTTGGAAAAGTAGCCAAAGATGACAGATTTAAGGAGCATGGCTGTGATGACTTTCCTAGAAGTTGGTGAGTTTAAGAAGCTGAATTGTGTATGGCTCCTGATGACGTTGGCTCCCAGGTTAATTGCTCAGCAGTCAGCAGGGCATGTTCCTGAAAAGTCCTGCTGGCATCTCTTGAAGACAATCCATGATATTTTCCGTGAGTCTTGGAGGCTGTAGTATGAGTCCCTCCTATCCTGACTTTTCAATTTGACAGAAGATTACTTGGATTCCAGAGACCTCTACTGTAAATCTAACCACGTGGCCAGAATTGGCTAGGAAGCCTAAGGCTCTCAGGCTGTAACTTGAGATGTTTCTTAGATCCAGGAGAAAATGCACACTGGACAGGCTGCTACACAGATGGTTAGAGATGAGATTTGCAGGATCCCATATGCCTCCTACCTGGTGGAGTTATAACAGCTTGTGGTGATGACAAGTCCTGAGGCTTTAGGTACTATAAATGGGAGGCCCTGAAGGGGTTTTGAAAACATTTTTCTCCAGTGGCTGAGGGCAAATTGAGTGGGGGTCAGGTTGCTTCCAGTTAGGAGAAGTCCATATCATTCAAGACGGCTAGGAAGGTGAAGCCACTCTCTTCAACCCACCTGACCAAGGACAAGTTTTAAAGAGTAAGAACTAAACAGAACTGTATGATCACATGTCATTATCATAACCATTGTAAGCAAACATCATGTTTTCTTTTCTAATGATGAACAAATTTGGCCTCCTCCATAGTCATTTCTTAATCTTTGAGAGAGAGCAACATTAAACTGTATTTACAAGAAAAAAAATCAACAATTGAGCTCTCCATATAGATGATATATGAATTCCCATTTTCTTGGTGTGTAGGTGATTATTGTGTGTTTGTGTGTGTGTGTGTGTGTGTGTGTGTGTAAGAGAGCATGTGGACATAGGTGTATTTACGTGATGTTCTCAGCATATCTTTTTATTGTTTATTTAAGGTTTTAAGAAAGTAGAAAACAAAAGTAAAAAATAACTGTTTAAATGGCAACGGTGTTTTAACTAAATTTTTCTCAGCCTACAAGTGCTGAGACACTCTGAAGAAAGGATCACATTCAACCTTTCTAAAGAAATGAACCAAGCTTTTCCATCACTACTTTTTACATTGGTTCCATGTGGGTGGTCTTTTATTTAACAGGACATATTAATCTCCTCTTATATGTGACAGCCACTACTGTGTGTCATCTCAGTACAGTACAATAAAGTGACTCCAGAGTTCCCTTCTAAACTTAGTGACCAGGCTTCTCTTACTGTGACAAATGTTTATGGATTCTTCTAATTACACGTCTGGTTTAAAGCTAAGATACCAAGAGAATACAGTTCTCTTTTGTAAAGTTCCCAAGGTTTTTCTATAATAATCAATTACCATAATGAGTTTTTTTAAAGCTTCCATTCATCATTTTCTTAAAATATATAAACTATCCAGTATAAAGATAAATAGCCATAGCTAGCATACCCTGAGGCACTCTACCAAAGGCCTCCTTTAAATCAAAATCAACTGGAAAACATGTTGGGTTTTATTTCAAAGTCAATCCTGTTTAAGTTTTCTTTTTTAATAAAATTGTGTAAAACAAAAGAGGAGTAAAAGAAAACCTGTGACTAGTTGGCTTCATAAGAGGACATGGGAGAACACATCAGTATCACAATTATTTCTGTATTCATTAAATTTCACACGTATTTGTTAAATGGATCTCACTAGCCGGCTCTTGTACTATTAAAACTAGAAACTAAATGTCTACAAGGGCCTTTCCTCAACTATTAAGCTATTATCTCCTTCTGTTCCTAGAAAAACAGTACCCAAACTGGGAGTCATTTGGCACAACTTTGTGTAAACCAAGACTTCTCAACCTTGGCACCATTGCTATTTGGGGACATACAATTCTTTGTTGTAGGAAGCTATTTTGTGCATTGTAGGATGTTTAGCAGCATACCTGGCCTCTATCCACCAGATGCCAGTAGCAGACACCTTTCTCCTACAAACTATGACAACCCAAAATGTCTCCAGACATCGACAAGAGTCCCTGGCAGACGGCGGGAGAGGCAAACATTCCCTCCTGTTTGAGGATAACTGCTCTAAATCTTCCATCCAAGTATTAAATGTGAGAGATTTAGTAGGACATTCTGGTAGCACACAGAGTATAAAATTGAGAAAATTAAGTCAAGGAATAGCAAGGCGCTTCAGCTGGCTGGATCTTAGGATGAAATTGGGTGAAATTTGAGTGATGATGGGAGAGATGATGATAAAGGCATGGAAAGGTTTCCTTTGTTAATTAACCAAGATTATTGATTTTTTAAAAATTGCTATTCCTTAAATGTGGACTTTCTGTGAAATATAATCTGCAGACTCTCTGCTCTTCATCTCTTTGTTATCTTATATACTCTTATGTCTTCATCAACACTAGGAATCAGCCCTCTTTGCTTTTCCTAATTTAAGACCTTAATCAAAAATAGCTTCTATGCATTTGCAGCCAGCATCTTCTATAACACCACACTTTCTGCTTAAGATGCTATTCTTCCAGGCTTTGAGGCTCCCAAACTTATACCCATAAACATAAAACAGAAGAATTTCTAAGAATAATTTTTCATAAAAATTGTGCTGCTTACCCTTACCCTTATAGTTTATTTTTCATGCAAATATGTTGCACATCCTACCTGATAAGGCAGAAAAGGTAGAAAAAAATATTTGAAATAAAAAAGAATTTGAGTTCAATTCTAGCTTTGCTTTGTTTTAGCAGCATTACATCAGGCAAATCATATTTCTGGATGTGAATTTCCTAATATTTAAAATGAAGTTTCCTCAAAACATCCTATGCAGATTAAATGAGATACCATATACAGGGGGAAAACCACTCAATAAAATGTGTGACATGTAATCTGAATTTAACCGACTATATTCTTTCTTCTCATTGCTACTGCTGCTGCCAAAAATAAGGTTCTTTGTCATTTCACTCTGGTGTATTTTTCTTCGCAGCTTATCTTCACACCCATCAGTCCTGTGCCATTGCTCATGGTCACCTACTAAGGGTGTACGAAGTTGCCGGTTGTGTCCTCCTCTTTTTCACACTGGGTTCCCATGGTCTCTCCCTCTCTCTCCTGTGCTCGTGACCTCACTCTCTCTCACTTCATTCTTATTCTTGCTTTTATTACTTAACGTTGCTGTTTTAACGGGAATTCCTCTGCTTACTAAATATATTGGTCATTTATTAACATCTTCATTAGCCATTTGTATTTATTCGTTTGTGAATTATCTATAATGTTTAATCACTCTCTTTTATTTCTGTGTTCTCATTTTTCTCGTTGACTTGTAAAAGCTCTTGATATATTAAAAATATTAATCCATGGCCATACATGGTGAAAAATATATATATTTTTTCAGTTTGTAAATGTAGTTTCTAAAGAAAAGGGAAAAGTACCAAAATAAAATATTGATAAAATAGACCATATTAAAGTTTTAAAATTTCCCTATTTTTTCCTGTATTGAAAAGATAAATTTCCTAATATTTAAAAAATATATATGTGAATACATGGTATAAAATAAAAAGAGCCACAACAATATTAAATGATAATTTTATAGCAATGGGATTATTGATGATTTTTATTTCTTTACATTCTTTTAATCTATCCAAAATTTTCAGTGAATTTGTAGCACCTCTGTAATCAGAACCAACTAAACAAATACAGTTTTAATTACTTTGTAAAGATAGATAAACAAAATTACCTGTAATTTCAGTTTTCCCAGGTTGTAATTCAGCAAGTTCTCTACACACTAAGTGCACTCAACTTTTTGATGGTACATGTAGTAATTTTTAAAAGTATGTCTTTAAAGTATTAGTTTAAACATTTGGGGGTTCTCAATTCAAAGAGCAACAAAATATTCAGGTTACACAGTTTCTCAGAAAAAGAGTTCAATTCAAAACTTTCTAGGCCGGAAACTAAAAAAATTAATTTTGAATTCTGTTTCCATCACTAATGAAAAGCATTTTCTTAACAAGCCACCAAGATTTTACAGTTCTGTCTTCCCTGTGTAATTATAACGTATTTCTCTCTTTCTTACCTTTTAAATATAATAATCTCAAAAAGATAAATTTGAGAAAAAAGACAAAGGATTAGAAAAATTTTGCAATGTAGAATTACTTGTATTTTAACAGTGTTTATTTGCCTGCAAAACTTTTTTGTTTTCAGATAAAGTGTGGGACATAATGCCAAATCATCATACGTGAGAGGATACTCCCTTAAAACGTTTTCTGTGATTATTACCATGCATAGCTGTTTTCCCTATATTATCATTGTTGATCGACTTCTTGACCCTGAAAGCTTCTCATTCATTTTTTTCTCCTCCCACACATTTCCAAATAAATATTTTAGGTAAATCAAGCCAGTATCCTGACTTCCAAACAATAATAACTGAGTTGTTTCTAAAAATAAATATTAAAATGTATTGTCCCCACTAACCTTTAAACTGAACACAACACCTGCATATCTGAAGGAGATAGTGAGATTGTCATCTTAAAAGATGTGTATAAATTACCGGAACTACAGTCAGTCCCCTCTAACTAGTATCTTTGGCATACTATAGGCCTTAGAAGACATAATTTTTAGATAAATGATACTTGATTTGGTACTTATTTATGGGAGAAAATGACTGGGTTGCCTCAAAATAAAATATATCCAATGACAGTGACTTATACAGAACATTGAGTTTATGGAAAAAGCAGTGGTCCAGAGAAATAACTTCTTTATTTATGTCAAGGATTTTAAAAATGCTACATTTAATTTTAATATCATGAGGAGCAGTATTCCCCCTGCTTGATAGGCCTCATTACACTGCAGCATGTACAGTATTTGCCTTATTTAACAATTTTTATCAATCATTTAATGGGCAAAGAACTCGGGGAAAAAAACGACCAAAAAAAAGTGGTAGACATGTACTCTATAGCCTCTTAGCTCTACAAAAATTTGCCCTCAGTTGTAAAGTTTTTCTTGCTAGACGCTGTGCCCTTGATTTGATTCATTCATCAAAGATGATGCTTGTTAATTATACAAGTAACTGTAATTCCTGTTTACCATAAAATATCTCTCTGCTTTTCTTCATAATAATGTTTTATCTACATCAACCTAATTGGAGTTTTCATATTTGTGGGCACATCATCTTCCTGTCACTATTACACTCTCCCTCATAACTATTTGCAGTATTTACCCTTCCCATTTTTTCCAGATGTGAAGCAACCGCAATCAGGTATCCCCTTCTGAAGTCCTAAGCAAATACAACACTAATATGGAAAGTTCCAACATCCCAAATAATTTCTGGACTAATCGACAAGAGAAAAAATTATGAATGAAAATCTTTCACTTAAATAGAATCCTTCATTCTTCAAAGTATTACTTGTTTCTTTAATTTCACTGTCATATTTTAATTCTTCCTCTTCACTTGTAGATGGTCATGTTTGAATTGTATTAATATTTACCTTCCCCTTGTCCTTATTTATATCATTCATAGAACATTCTGCTTTAAATTCTTGCTTTACGGATTTTTACTTGTAGTTTTCCAAATTGTTTATAAAACATTGGTCTCATATTAGGTGATACTAGGTGAATATAAGTACTGGCCTGCCCCTGATTCTGGTCAAATATTTTAACTTTTCTGGGTCTTAGCACCTCTGCTGTAAATAAGAATATTTGGGGCTAAATTTTAAAATAAGAATTGACTATTAAAATAAGAATATATTTTACTAAATAGCTAGTTGTTAAATTTCTTTTGGATAGGAAATTTGTGATTTTATGAGTAATGGAATTTTCAAACAATATCTATTTTCCTTGTTAAATTAACTTATTATGTCTTCTCCACCCCCACTAGCATCTAAGCTACTTAAAAGAACAACGACTTTGTTTTATTCATAGTTAAACTCCCAGCACTAGAACAGTGCTTTGGCGTAAGCTCAAAAAGGACAGGCAGAATTGGTCTGACAAATATAATTCACGCTTCTAAAATATCTCAGCAATTCTCATCAATTGAATGCACTTTTTTGTTCTCATTAAAGTATATCAAAAATTACTTTACCCATATTAGGAATCCAGGAAAAAAAAGAATCCCACCACAAGTCTACTGCCTCAGATACTCTTAAAGAGATGGCTTTTATTTTTTTAAGGAATAATGCTTCAAATTCATCTACTTTATATTGCCACACAGAAGATCTATTGAAAAATAAAACGATTTGTGTGGCGCACAGAAGATCTATTGAAAAATAAAAGGATTTGTGTGGATAACTCATAAAATGTAATACTAGAGCCTTCTGAGATAATTTATCAAAATGGTGTACAGTGTTTTAACAGTGTGGTTCTCACAGACTTTAATAGGAGTCATGCAGCTAACACCACATATACTCTTTCAAAACGTATCTCTAAGTGCTCTGTCCCTAACCCTTGTAAGTCATAAAATGGCATACTTTCTTTCTAGACATATAAACATAATCATGTTTATATTAGCATACTTATGAACGTTTTTGTACCATTTATAGTTGGGTTTTCATTCTGCTGTCACTAGCTTTTTGTCTGCATAAAGACCAATTTGCAATGGATGTTGTTAGAATGTGTGTGTGTGTGTGTGTGTGTGTGTGTGTGTGTGTTATTTGTTTTAACCATATTTGTGACAAGATAGCCTTGTCCTGTTTAGGGAAAAAACATTTTTCTCTATGTACATTTGCATTAGAAATCATTCACTAAGGTATTTATTTATGTCCTTCTGGATACAGCATTCCAATATGGAGTTCTAGCTTGGGAAAAATATGGCAGTGTGATGACTTTTTGTTACAAAACAAATATAGTCTCAGCACCTTGCTGGCCTACTGTAAATATATGATTTTTAATAAAACAAGAATAAATATTTAAACATTTCTTTGCCAAAATGTATTAGTTATGACCTGCAATATGGTCATAGTCCTAAATTTCTTCTAAATATAAGGTGTTCACTGTGCCAGATTGCATAATGACTTCACAATATGGGCAAATGTTCACCAGCAACCATAAGGTGGTTTCTAATAAAATCACTATTACATAATACAAAAAGCTATTACACAGTAATTCATTTCAACAGTTCAAAAATATAAAATAATTGAAAAAAGTGAACAGGCTAAATACATTAAGGTCTCTGAATTTTTTTCTAGTGTTAAAGCAGCAGTCACAAGGTGTTTTATTATCACAAGATCTTAGCACTAAAAAGAATATCAGTGACCTCATAGTCCAACTTTTCCTTTTCCTCCCTAGTTTGCAGATGAGCAAACCCATAGAGAATGATCAAAATATGTTTTCCATAATAAAAATTTCTATTAATATATGGTTCTAAAACCATTATTTTACTTTTCAAATCTTTTTTAAAGATTTGTTCAAAGCAATTTGTAGACAGTTTATCAATTTGTGGACAAGTGTAGACCTCATGCCCCCCTTATCCACACACACAAGTGAATGTAAGATGATTAGACAGAAATTTCCTCAAGGCTTTATATATCTGTAGAGGATGTTCATTTGTTTTTGAGCAAGTCAGTGTTTCTGCTTAGTGGAGAATCTATTTACAGTGTAGGCAAAAGACAGTATTTAAGACACCATGTGATAGTCACAGCTCAGGCAGAGACACAAGAAACTGCCTTTGAAATCAGCTCTGAGCATGACTATAAGACAGATGCTCTTTCGCAACAGTAACCTAGAAGAGCCACACTATCTGCTTAGGTCTCAAGTAATCCACTCAGAGAATGGCCATTAGGATCTGGAACCTCTATGGCTAAGTGTCAGGAGAACACAACACATGCACCCCAACAACTCTCAGTGATGACTGAGGGGGAAAAAAGTTGTGTGCATGTGGGAAGGTAGGGGCAGGGGTGAGGGAGGGTCATGAGGGGCTAAGACCATGGGCTTAAACAGACCAAGGGGTCATGGAGGAGAAGGAAAAAGAGAAGGGAACAGGAGAGGCTTGTGTGCGACTACAAGAACACCCCAGGAGGCACCCCAGGAGTCCAAATAGAAGTTGAGGGAAGGAGTGAAGTGGAATAATGAACATATCCCTGAATATTTCTACCCCCTACCCCCCAACATACACACAGGTATAGAAACAGAGACAGAGAAAGACTGTGTGGGCTGGAATAGGTTGCTTGAACCTGAAGTAAGGTTGGTCTTTGTATGTTCTTTTACATTTTGTGTGAATGCTTGACCAGATAATTGCTGGGCCAATTCATTCTGGACTGTACTACCACATCCTTCCATGATGAGGAAACAGGGCTCGAGTTAGGTACTTAAGGAAAGACCATCATAGGTTACAAGGGAGAGGACCAGTGGAACACAGATGACCTGAGAGGAAGGGAAAATCTAGGATAGATTCATTTTAAAGAAATTCGCTTAACTATATGTGGTGAAGAGTTTTATCTATTTTGGTATTGGGAACTCATAACAGAACCCCACTCTAAATGAATTTGTTTTACATGCTTACAGTAATTGAAAATGGATAGTGTGTAGGTATTTCATGGTGTAGGAGGGCAAATCATTTATAACTGATATTTTTATTATCTTCATGAAGTTTATAGAGTCCTACAATATTATATACTATAATACAGATTATTCATAATATATTGTATATATTATATGCAACTGTCCTATATTGTCCTAGAAATGCCTTCAAATGAAAGAGGGTAGGATCCCTTTCTTTCAGGCAAGCAGCAATTTTGGTTTGTTGTTTTTTTGTTTTTGTTTTTGTTTTATTTATTTATTTATTTTTTTGGTGGCTGGCTGGTAGGGGAAACCAAACCCTTGACCTTGGTATTACAAGGCTGTGCTCTAACCTGGTGAGCTAACCAGCCAGCCGCCAAGCAGCAATCTTGTCTAATGAAAATATATCATCTTTTCTTAAAAGTGTAATTATTATACACGCAGACTAAAGTATCATTAAGGTTGATGAATTTAGATCAATTATCTGTCTGGACAAGTGGACTCAGTATTAAGGAGTCAAACTATAAAGCCTTGTTTAGTGACAAAAACACTACCAGCTAGAGTCAACTATTAGAAGTTCTCTAAGATTTCTAAGTCCTCATTGTCCTGGTGATCTATTTCTCAGGCTGTTCCATGGAGAGGCAGTGGCTTACAGTGGTTTATAGCATGGATTCTAGAAAATGTTTATCACTTAAAATCCTGCTTCTACTCCTAATTAGTTGTGTAACTAAGTTATTTAACTTTTCCAAGCCTAGTGAAATAAGATAGTAGTTATCTCATCCACATAGACTGTTTAGCACAGTAGATAGCACATAGTAGATGCTCATTAAATGTCCTTATTACTTTTATACTGCTCATTATGACTACTTTGACCTGACTGTGAACTTATAATATAGTGTTTTTCCTATTCCTCTAAATTTATATCGCTAGGATCTCAACCTTGAATTTGCTTTCATGACCTAATTTAGTTCTTACATTTCTGACCCTCCTTCTTTTTTATTTTAAACACTGTTCTATAAGAATATGATCTTTATCTTGCCAAACCCAGCTTGACAACCCAAACTTGACTTCTGACATTTGATAATTTACCACGGTACTCTTGACACTAAGGTACACTCTGACTTTAATTCATGCTGCTATACTAAACAAGTAGAAGAAATCCACATTCTTCTGGCTCTCACGCTATTGGCTGGGGACACAACTTTAACTTTAAAATTTATATAACAATAACAACATTCACTGTATTCTGCCACAGGCCTGGCAGGGAAGCTAAATGGTGACATTTTTTGACACAGCTGTGCCATCAGCTATGATTAGCCTACCCTGAAGAATAATCATCCAATGACCGATGGAGGTCATCAATTGTCACTATATTCCTTGGGCACAGATTATAGTTCCAACCCAGCATGCCATTTAGCAAATGTCTATACACAGAAACAGACAAAGAAAAGAATGCAATGGCAGAAGACAAAAAAATGAATGCAATGAAACAATGCAAATCTATCACCAGTATTGGGAAAGATTTCTCAAAATGATTGCCACAACAATAGCTTCCAATTTATCTCTGTCTCATGACCACCCTTTTGTTTATAGCGCTAGGCACTGTTTGTGTAACCTGGAGATAGAGACTTCACTATGTAAGAATTCTGCACCATGTATATTTGAACAAGCATTGACAGAGCTTTTGTAATACCATTTCATTTTGTAAACCTCACACACTTTCATTTTTCATACTTGCCATCACTGTACTGGTATTTTTTTATTTGTTTATTTATTTTTAATTCACAAATAAAAATTGTATAATTTATTGCATACAACATGTTTTGAAATATGTATATAGTGTGGAATGGCTAGATTGAGCTCATGAACAGATGCATTACTTCACATACTTATTTTTTTGTGGTGGGAATGCTTAAAATCTTCTCTCAGCAAGTATTAAGAACACAATATAATGTCATTAACTATAGTTACCATATTGTACAATAGATCTGTTGAACTTATTTCTCTCATCTAACTAGAATTTTGATTCCTTTGACCAACATCTCCCTAATGTCCCCCACTGCCAGCCTCTGATAACAACCGTTCCACTCTCTACTTCTATGAGTTCAACTTTTTTTAGATTCCACATATATGTGGGATCATATGGTATTTGTTTTCTGTGCCTGGCTTATTTCACTTAATATAATGTCCTCCAGGTTCACCCTTGTTGTCACAGACAGCAGAAATTTTTCTTTTTAAAGGTTGAATAGTATTTCATTGTGTATATATATCACATAGTCTTTATCCGTTCATCATTGTTAACCAGTCAAGTTGTTTCCATATCTTGGCTATTGTGAATAATGCTGCAATGAAGATGGGAGCATATCTCTTTGACATACTGATTTCATTTCTGTTTGATATATACCCAGTCGTGATATTGCTGAATCATGTGGTAGTTCTGTTTTTCATTTTTTGAGGAACCTCCATGGTGTTTGTTCACAAGGCTGTTCTAATTTGCATTCCCACCAACAGTGTGCAAGGGCTCCCTTTTCTCCACATCCTCTGAACACTTATGTTTTGTCTTTTGGTAATAGCCATTCTAACAGATGTGAGATGATATCTCATTGTGGTTTTAATTTGCATTTCTCTGATGATTAGTGATGTTAAGTATCTTTTCATATATCTGTTGGCCATTTGTATGCTTTCTTTTAAGAAATGTCTATTCAGATCCTTTGTCCACTTTTTAATCAGAACCTCACAAACTTTCTACACAAAAGCTCTATGGGATCGGAATGTATGCATTGAAAGACATGTCTAGTGTGCTTGCTTCCCAGGACTTCAAAAATTCTGCCACTATTGCCAGAATTTGTACTCTGTATCCAGGCTGGTTTTCTAGAATTTGAGTTTGAGATGAGTTTAGAGTGCAAAGTATTTATTAGAGACTAGCCCCCGAGAAATAAATGAGAAAAAAAGTAAGGCCGGACAGAAGGAGAAGTTAAACTTTGATGAAGGTCTAACAAAGTCTTGATCAACCCTTGGAATATATGGCCCAAGCTAGAAAGGCTAAACCTTTATATTTCTGCCTCCATCAGTCATTGGATGTGAACTACCTCAAAAAGGGTAAACCTTGACCCTGATAGCTGGAGGCTGCCTAAAGACAGCATTCATAGCAGCTAAGCAACAAGTCTTTATTACAAGATCCAGGCAGCAAATCTCTTTGTCCACCTTAATGTATTTCCTATCGACTGTCTTTCAGACAACTGACCAATTGTGCTTTCGTACTTGATACCTAGAACAGGACATTGTGTATAACATGTTATATTTAATTGTTCCTCCCTTCTCATCCCCCCTTTACACCACTACCACCTCTCCCCCATGCCCCAACCCCTGCCCTATAACCAGGGGAGTTAGAGGGCAGGCTCTGTGCTAAATGATATCACCTACCTTATCTTACATAATTCCTTTATGAAGATGAGAAAGGATGCTATAATGCTCAAGGTCAGTAGCTGCTGCAAGGATAGAGCCTGAACACAGTTGGTTCATGGTGTATCTGCAAATTCTATACCTAGCCACTAAACTATTATCACCTCCGTGTGAAGTCACTCAAACACCACAACCATAAAAATCAACATTTTGATCTGAAATGTTTGTATATTGACACAATATTTTTCAAAACAATCTCTCAAAAGATATATTCCATTTCCTAATTTGATTTTCCACTTTTCTTGGTTAATTGGTAGATGCTTCTATAGTACCATGCTACATCTATCAAAAAAAAGATGACAATTTTCAGACTTATACTGCTGGTTTAAAACAAAAATCTTGAAGTTTATGCAGTATATGTTGCTGGTAAAAGATGATGTACATTTCTTAGTACTTCAGGTAAATTTGCCAGCCTAAAGCACGGTGCTAACTTTACTAAGTAGTTTGTAATCTTTCATATCATTTTCTTGACTGCATATTTCTGAAGGGTAATCATCTAAATATATCATTTCTATGAATTAAAATTCTCCATACAGGTCCACTCTACAAACCCTTTCTTTCAGTCAGATATTCTTCAGTTTCTCTTTCACCTGGGGTTATCTCAAACTAAAAATATAAACCCAAGTCATAAAACACCTGTTCTGTCTTTTCCAAGTCTAAGTTTCTATGAAGGATTCACAGTGAAGTTCATATGGAGTGTATCTATGGCCCAGTAGAGATTCTAGCTGAAGCTTTGGAAGAACTGCTCTAATTTTTCAACAATCTAATGGCAAGCCGCCAAGCCCAGCCAATTTAAAGACTGCGGTAGTAAAGGCAAACAAGTTATGGGCCTTTTCTTTCATTTACATACTAAAATGATTTAGAAAGCAATAGGCGTAGAATAATTTTCACAGCAACTAATGTCTATTTTGTAAAGAAATTATAATTTGCTCAATTTTAAAGCTTTTTGCACATCTTTTGGGAAAATAACATGCAAACACATACACTCACACACAAAAACGTGCAGAATAATCGGATGTTCAAGTCCCAGGGTTAATTTCTGCTCCTTTGTACTAATGCCCCGTGGTATAGGATTGAATCTATTTAGCCAATGAAACCAGAAGGTCCTGAGGTACTAGTTACTCATTCATTTTATAATTTACAGAATGGGGTGACACACAACGGGATAAAAAAGGCTTTGCAATTTTTTTTGGTAGTTAAGAACTTCCACATCAATACAGTTAAGAATTCATCAGCTAACTCTTATCTTTATTGTTTCATATCTCTGTCAATAAGCCACTTCTTCTCAGTATAAATTTAACACCTTAATCCATCGATTTTTTCATGAATTCCCACAGGTGATTATTTCACAGAATATTGCTGAATAACGTATAGCCTTTCCCAGTACTCATGGGAATATCTGGAACATAAGACAAACACTTTTACTACAAACTTATGTTAAATGTTTAATTGATAGGAAACACTATGTTAACCCTATATAATTATTTTTTCCTTTGCATGGCATCTCTGGTCTGAGCTTTCCTTCTGGTAGCCATGTACATAGAACCTCACTGAATGTGCGGGCTATGTTCCTCTCTGTAGCTCACAGTGGACCCCCAATCACTACGGTCTATTCTCTATTTCTTTCTTCACGGGATGCCCTGCATCTTGGAAGGTCACACAAATAGCTGTCCAATGCACAAGAATAGAATTCTCTGCCACCATGACCAACCCTCCTTAGGCTTGTATTGTAATGTACTCTAGCTATCAGTTTCTGAGAATCTATGGACTTTCTGTTGATGGATCAGGCCAAATCAGTTAGATGGCTTCACCCCACCCAAATCCCCTCCCCCACCTCCCCATCCTTACTGAATCAGTATCTCTAGAGGTGGAGTTTGGGAATCTATTTTGTAACAAAGTCCTGTGGTGACCATGGGGCATATTAAATTTTGAGAACTATTGAGTTACTGGAGAATATTTAACAAATTTTCAGTCTGTGATTTAATATCAAAGGGTCCTGACAGTGCAAGTATCCTGGAGACATACAGTCACAATGACTCTGTCAGTAGGTGTTTTGAAGCATGCCTCTGTTCCAAACATCTAACAGTAAAGATAAAATATAAAAAGGAAAGAAAAAAAAAAAAAACCCGGCAACACAAAGCCTGGCTCAAAAGCAAACCAACATCTCCTTAGACCAGAAAAGAAACATAAATTCAAGTTGGAAAATGTAGCTGAAAGGAAATGACTTTTGGGCTCCTGAATCAGATGCTGGCAGTGCAGGTATGGTCTAGTTCCCATGTTCCAGCCTTACTTCTGGAAGCCACGGATGGCCAGGGATCTTAGTTTGTAAAGAAAGCTCAGATTCAGGCTATCTAAATTATGGTTTTATGCAAATTATGGGCTTAGGGAGGTAGAAGGACGAAAAGCTGTTTTGTGACCAAGAACTAAGCAAAGAGAAAGAAAAAGAAAACCAAAACAAACAAAAACTCCTACTCCAAATGACCCTCCAAACCCCAAATTCTAAAATACATGAAGAAATCTCATGTAAAGAAAGACAGCTAAGATAATCAACAGCTAACAAAATCAACAATTGAAACATGAATTCACTTCTGATAAAAATAGTGTAAAGGCCAGTATGACAGAAAAATGAAAGTAAGTGCAATGTTTATGATGCTAATTCTCCTCTCCTCCTCCCCACCCACACTGTGTGTTCTCCAAGTCCTTCTCAGAATTCTTACCTATCTCTGTATACAACAACAATTCTTATACAACAATTCTATGAAATTGCCTCATCAGAATTCAGAAATGTTAACAAAGATTACCACAATATTTGAAAGAAGGACATTACTTCATTTCCTTAAATAGGATAACTGAGACAAAATTAATGCTTGAAACTAAAAGTTAATTCTGAAAGGTAAAACAACAGGAAAAAAATCTGTATTTGCTTGTTGACTTAGTCAGTTAGCCTCATTTATTTCTCTTTTCTAAGGTTAAACTTACAAGTTTAATTATGTTTTGGTATATATAGCCTTAAAGTGTTTTGTCCATCACTTGTCTGCAGGTGTGGAATAACAATTTAAAACAAGGTTGCTCTAAGCTTTTCTACTGCAGAGTCCACATCATGCATATTGTACCACCTTCTTTGAAGTATAAATGATACAGGAGTTTTTTGATTTCCCGTGTGTCATAGTCAACTACACAGAGCCTAATAGCAAATCATAACTTAAAATGATTGCAAATGAGCTGACTAAGATATAAACTGGCTGAGGAGACTTAGCCATTCAGAAGGCAGCAATATGTGTTATATACCCATAAGTGATGTCTTTTCATGTGAGAAATGATAATATCACTCTGGAAAATGGTTTTCATGACCTCATACTGGTAGGATATCCAGGAATTCTTTGCATGAAGGCATTGACAAGAAGATAGATATGGTATATGGTAGCCTGAACTTGATTCTCACATTAAGCATGATAAAGACATGTAACACATGATGGGATAGCTAATAAAATATTTTAGAGTTCCCTAATTTTTCATGAAAAGTATTAAAAAAAATGTTTGGAAAAATTCTAGAAGGCTCAGTCAGCTTTTATCTAAATCTCAAATTCTGCCACAAAATCTTCAACTGTTTTTATATGTAATACTTATGTTGCATATAAACATAGGTATTATATATATTCTTAGCTCTCAATTTTAAAAAGATTATAGGTAACTATTTTGTCATGTTTCATCACCCTGAGTTCAATAGGCAGGGTGAAAAGTATTGTAGGCAACTAAGGATGACAAGAAAAGATTGTGGAAAGATAACAATCCTTTCTTCCTTTTCTTCTTTCTTTGCTTCCTTCCTTCCCTATTTTTTTCTTTCCATCAATGTACATCCAAATATGTATTCAAAAATTTATTCAAACATTCAAATATTTACTCTCTGCTAAGTGTGTGTGCTAAGAATTCAAAACCAGAGAGGAACATTAACCTTATATGGTGTTACTTTCAAGAGGATGTACACAAAGCACTGTTTAAATCAGGGGATGGCTGGAGTGGAAAAGAGTCTATTAGAAAACTTAAGGAATTACCTGAGCCCTGGAAGATTGGCACAAGTTTGTCATGCAGAGAAGTAAGGTAGATTGTTGAAGGATAAAGAGGGAAGTAGTCTATGAAGAAAACAGAGAGATATGAGAAAGCATATGTTTTCAAGCGATTACAAGGAAGTCAGATCTTTTCCCTAGTAATAATATCGTCATGGCTAATTTTATGTGTCAACTTTGCTAGGCTATGATGCCCAGTTATTTGATCAACAACTAGTCTAGATGTTGTGATGAAGGTATTTTGTAGACATGATTATGCTCCAGAATGTGGCAGGACTCGTCTAACAGGTTGAAGACCTTAAGAGTAAAAACTGAAGTTCTCAGAGAAGATGGAATGCTGCCCCAAGACTCTAACATGGAAATCCCGCCTGCATTTCTAGGCTGCCGGCCTGCCCTATCAATTTCATACTTGCCAGCCTCCCTAGTCATGTGAGCCAATTCCTTAAAATCTCTGTCTTTCTCTCTTATTCCTTCCTATTGGTTCTGTTTCCCTGGAAAACTCTTAAGCCGGAATCCAGCCGGTGATGGCAGGCAGAGAAGATGAGTGCAGGATTAGAAAAGAGACAAGAGACAAAAGATGGGGTCAGGAGGACAAACAGTCTCGAGGGCTGCTGCGCTTTATTCAATAGGCATTTCTCTTTATATACTTTTCTAAGTGCATGTCTAAACAAAGGGTTACAAGTTCTGTGTAAGCAACTGGATGTGTGGGTTTACAGGAATAGCTCACACTCCCAAGTTCTCAGGAATGCTCCTAGGTCAAAAGTATAAACTTCCTCAAAACATCTCCTGCTGTTCTCAAAACATTTCTCTTTGATCTCATGAAGCTTCGTCAGCTGGATACAGATGGACGAGAGCTGTGCCCCCAAGGGGACCCCTGCATTCAGGGCAGCTCCCAACACTCTTACTGATACCAAACCTAATATTTGCATGGCTTATTTGATTTACTCCTCATTATACCCTCAAGTATAATCATACTCATTATGAGTGAGGTAAGGACAGACAGAAACTGAGATTTATTAAACTAAAAACAAAACAAAACAAAACAAAAACCTTGGCTAAGGCCAGTCAGTTAGCAGAGGTTGACCTTGGATTTGAACCAGGATTTTTTGTGACTCCAAGGTATTCACTTCTATTCACTATACTGCTTCTTCAAAATATAAGTTATGGGGAGCTAATTAATAATGTCCAAAAAAGGGAAAAGTAATATAATTTGAAAGGTAAATCCTCCTACAAAATGGAAGATACATTGGAAACCAATAAGATTTTATAAAATAATCATGAATAGTTTTTGTGGTTTTTTTTTTTTTTGATAAAATAAAGCACTGGTATAAAAACACACCACCCAAAGCACAAATGGTCCTATCTGATATCCCTATGTCATTTTACTTCTCTTCAGAACAGCCGGTATGCTTCTCTTCCCTGTAAGCATGTGACCTGATTGTTGATTAAATCTAAACCCTTTTTTCTTCTTCTTCCACTCCTTCATAACAGGAAAACCTTTGGGTTTTCAAAACTGATGTAAAAAAAGAAAGAGACATCAAAATGTCTATAATGTGTGTGTGTGTTCAGTAGATATTAACATCGTGTAAAAAAATGAGTTTAGCTCTGCTAAAGCACAACAGTCACAGATTCTGTCCACAGGGAAGTTGTAATCTAGTGAAACATGTTTAAAAGTAATCATAGTACAAGTAAATATATGAAAAATAAGAGTTGGAGATAGTATTCTATTATCAAGAACAGCCACCATATTTTTTTATAGTTAAAAATGTTAGCAAATCAAGAAGTAGATATTTTAGGCAGAAGTAAAAATTTAACTTTTATTGCTTCTTTTTCATCTTTTTTGTTGTATATTGCAGCGATATGGGTGGTTTTAACTCAGAGTGGTTTTTACTAGCATACAATATTTCTTTATTATAAGTTTTCCTACTTTTTCCTATTTTGTTGCTTCCCAAACAACAGAAAGGGCATTGATGTGCTTCATATTATCTAATTCTTGAGGTTTCTATTCAATAGCTTTCGGTTTTTCTGCTTCCTGGTTCTCCTTTCTTCTCACATTCACCTTATTTTGACTATCACCATCAAATTCATCTTCCCATACTTCTGTTGCATGGAGAGAGGAGACTGGGTATTAGAGTCAGAAGGATGTGTTTTGAGTCCCAGAACCACTATTTACTTACCTTATAACTTTGGAGAAGCTTCCTCTCGGGGCCTCAGTTCCTTCAATTAGAATAATGATCTCTGTCTCTTATGATTACTATTAAGCCTACATGAGATACATGATTATCAGTCTCTGTTATATACAGTAAGAGCTCAATAAATATTCATTCCCTTAACATGTTTTTTGGTTTTCTATTATAACACACGATACACTTTCAAATGATTTAGTACTTCAGTATGAAAAGGAGTGACTTCTGCTGTGTGGTCCTGATCTACCCTTCCATTCTTTCTCCTGGAACACTTTAACATGAGCCCTGTGCTCAGTCAAGACTAGTCCATTTATTGTCCTAACAATAAATTATTTCCCCCATCAATTTTGGTTCATTACCAAATAAACATTGAGATTTTGTGGGATCTAAAGCTTATGCAACCTGGGAGGTCTCCTGAAAAATGGAAGGAAGGAAGGAAGGAAAGAAGGAAGGAATGTTACAAATACAAAATGGGCTTTGTGAAGGGCCCATGCTCCTTACACTTCATTTGTTTCTCAGTACATGTGTCTCTGTCTATTACACCCTTTAATCAACTACACCCTTTCGCTAGTATAGGGCTGTATCACAGACTCTTCTACCCTGTCCTGTGCAGGTCCTGAGTCAGGTAGTAGAAAGAAAAACTGAGTAGATACCTGCAAAGTAAACATGCTTTATTTTTCACATACAAGCTCTGCTGACCAGCGGTTCAGAGCTGCTGCCTTCAATACTGAAGTGAAGTACACAATAGCGGCAATGAGCCAAGGGGTACACGGGCATGCATGTGAATTAACTCTACTTTTCCATAACTTGTTTACAATGGATGTGCTGAATCATACCCAGCTGGATATGAGGTGAGGGGGCCTGACCAAATCAACTTTCCACTTTCCTCTATGTGTTCAGAATCTTCTACAATGTTCCCTTAGCCAGGATGGCTGACCCCATTCATATAACCTCTGTACCTATTGTATGTTTAATACACCTGAGGCTTGTGCCCATAGCTCTATCCTTTCAACTATTAGCCACAAAAACCACACCCATACACATGTCCAGTTAGTAGTCATCATTGGGGTGATTTTCCACAAGAATCCTGCAGCAACACTGGTAGGAATCTCAGTGCATGTTCAGCAAGCTGCCACATTAGCCACATGAACATATGCATGTGTCCAGTCAACCCTGGTGCCTGCAACCACAGTACTATGGATGAAAAGACAAAAAGGTTATTGGCACCAATAGAGGGAGTTCTCGTCCCTCTGGCAGAACACATGCCAGCTTACCATCCTGGAAAGAATGGTTGTAGGAACAGCTGCTGCAGCTCTATGCAACAGAGCCTCCACTGGAAAGGATGTCCTTGCAGTGTCTCTCATTTAAGATCCTGACTGTCAGCCATAACTGCCATGTCCACCCCTCAGGGATGAGGGTTGGGTGGATAGACTTAGTCCCTTTTTCAGAAGATCATTGTACTGTTCAATCATTCCCACTGCCTCGGGATGATACAGCACATGCAACTTTCACTGAATGGACCACTGAGAAGCCCACTTCTGTATTTCATGTCTGGTAAAGTGGGCTCCATTATCACTCTCTATGACCAGAGGCTGACAATACATGGCCATAAGGCTATCCAACACCTTAAAAGTGCTTACCTAGTCTGGCCTTACTAGACCATACAAACAGAAGACCAGTAGACATATCAATGGCTGTGAAGATATACTTGTAGTTCTCGGACTTTGGCAGTGGTCCCAAAAGATCCACCTGCCACCATGTTAGGAGCATCCGTCTCTCAGATTTTCTGCCTATCTGCATGCAGCACCTGGTGAGCCATCAAGGATACATCTGCCCATCAGGGGCATTCTTTCTCAGGTTTATGTGGCAACCAGGGAGCCATCTACTACACGGTCTTGCCACCAGCCTGCTGCATTCCTGAGTTTATGTGGCACCCAGCAGGTCATCGACCACACAGTCTTGCAGCCAACATGCTGCATTCTCCAATGTAGCTACCCAGCTACATCAGCTGCTGGAGGTCTCTCTAGCCATCTTACCTTAGCCAACACATCGGCTTCATCATTGCCTGGACTGGCTAAGGGGGAATGTCCTGTGACATGGAAAAGACTTACTTCCTTTCCATGTCCTAATTCCCATAACTCTTGCCACATGGCTTGTCCCTGCAGGGGCCAGTGACCTACCAGCCACAGCTGATACTTCCAAGTACATATCCAAAGGGTTAGACCCTTATATACAGCCCTCTCATATTATTCTAAATAACCTTGCAGCATTGGAGCTGCCTTGACTAAATCTGCAAGAGAATCAGAGGTAAGTAAGACATCATCTATGCAAGGAAACATTGTAACCATGCTGGGCCTAGAGCACTTGGCAGGTCCCCAGCCACTAAACCATGTCAGATGGTTGGTCTATGCATCTATCCTTGGGGCAACACTTGAAAACTTCAGTGCTTCCCTCCCAGGTGAAGGCAAATTGATCTTGGCTATCAACTGATATTGGGATAGAGAAAAATGCATTTGCAAGGTCCAGTACATAATGATAAGTTCCTAGCTGAGTCATTAGCTGATCCATCAAGTTGCAAATTGAAGGCACGGGCATGGCTACAGGCAAAGGAGACACTACTTTGTTCAGTTCTCAATAGTCCACATTCATCCAGGTCCCATCAGGTTTTGTCACTGGCCATAACAGGGTACTAAAGGGACGGTGTGCAGGATGAATGATGCTGACCTTTTCTAGCTCCAATACAGTGTAACCTATCTCCACACATCTTCCTGGCAAATGATACTGTTTCACATTGACCACATGCCTTGGCATGGGTAACACCTGTGGATCATGCTTGACATGTCCCTGCAGCACAGGCTTTACTGTCTATATCCCCAGTTGGAATTCTCCAACTGTTGTTTGCAGGTGCAAACATAAAGCACATCTACACCCAAAATGCACTCAGCTACCAGGGACACATACACAGTATACATATGAGGGGGGCAATTGTCCAATGCTCAGCAGCAAAGACACAGCTTTGACTATAATAGTCTGTCCTTCATAACCATCAACATTCACTGTGGCCCCTAAAAGTTAATCTGGGTTGCCATGTATCAAGCTACAATCTGCACCAGTACCCACTAATGCTAACACACACTGTACATTTGCCATCCACCTCTAGATCCCACAACTGTAGGAGCCAAGCAGCTAGGGATTTGCCTGTTTCTGATGCACAACAGGTTGTGCAAGGAGCTACAAAGGTTCTCCCAATTCACCCTCAGGGTCATCATCATCCTCGGCTTCAGGAACGGGAGTAACCTGTTGCTGTACTTCATTCTCCAGCATGTCTGTCTTTTGCCCTCCTGCCTCATGGAGTGTCCAGTCCATAATGGCTCACAGTACAGCAAACCACAACCAGCCCATCCGGCCAGCCATTCTCTGGGACTCCTCATCTCTCACCATGGAGCTCGATACCCTGAGAGCTTCCTCTACACTCTCAGGAGACCATCCACTTGGTCCCATGTTTCCAGTGGATCCCAAGTCCACAGGAATGCTGCCACCAGGTACCACATGCTTGAGGGCAGCCACATCTCCATCCCCTCCCAAAGGGCCTGTGCTCCCTTACATGCTCATCCTGCCAAAACTACACCAATTGTTGGGCTGGATCACAGATCCTCTACCTGGTCCTGTGCAGGTCCTGAGTCACGTCGTAGAAAGAAATACCGAGTAGCTGCCAGCAAAGTGGACATCCTTTATTCTTCAGATGCAGGCTGCGCTGACCAGCGGTTCACAGCCACCGCTGCCTTCAATACCAAAGTGAAGTACACAATAGTGGCAACGAGCCAAGGGGTACGTGGGCGCACATGAGAACTAACTCTACTTTTACATAACTGGTTTATAACGGATGTGCTGAATCATACCCAGCTGGATATGCTGGATATGAGGCGAGGGGGCCTGACTATGCTGACTCCATTTTCCTCACACCTAGTCTTTCCTTATTAAACATAATCTACTGTCGACTCTTAAATAGGACCTCTTTTTTGAAGATTAGAAATTGTTTCAGGTCCACTACGATATTTTTCTCCTCTAAATTTTTCTAGCACTTGTTATCTACACCCCTCATTTAGCCTGCATTACATATTGATTTATATAGTTTCTTAAGCTGACATGTATATATGGTTTTATAAAATGTCTAGTTTGATTACCAATTCCCTGGATATTGGTTTTGTTCCAACCATTCCTCCTCCCATCCCAACTTAGCATTCTGTGTATGTAGGTTCTCAGTATGCGTTTCTTGATTCATACCAAAGATATTTCCAATATCCTTTCCTTGTGAAAAGACAGCACAGATTTTATTGTATTTTATTTAAATACAAATTGTTCCAATTATAATTTCAAAGGCACGAAACCCACCCAATTAAAATTAAATAAAGCACATCTTATTTACATGCTTCTCAAAATGTATTAAACAAACTAAATTGGTGTGTATAATAGATTTCCTCTAAAAGTTAATGATCATGAGAATTATGGAGCATCTACCTTTCATTTTTGTTACATTTTTAATACATTTATGTGGGGATAATTTGTTAGATTTTTTTTGCTAAACAATCAGCTCAATGCATTTTATAGTTTCTTTTCCTAAAGAAGACTAACTCTAAAATAGAGCGTTATCCTTATGAAAAGGGTATATTTCTAAATGAAGTGTCATTAAAAGCGGCAGGAAGGAGAGCATTTATGCACCATGTCTTAAACCATCCTTCCTTCATTTGTACTGCTGCTGAAGTATATTTCTTAAGCCCTTGATGTGACTATATCAGCAAAATATAATAAATTAACATGAGTAATCCTCGATTTTTATTATACTGTATCTTTTCACATGAAAAGCATATAAGTAGGCATGAAATACCATGAATTTTCTACCCCTAACTGCATTATATAAAGAGCTGTCGTAGGCATATGAAGTGCTTTTAATCTGAACGAACTTCATTAGCTTTGGATTTAGTTGTGCATTCAGGGTACAAGTTGAAAGGCCTACCTGTTTGCTCAGGCTTTTCCTGGAGTTTGTCTGAGCAACATGGAAGGGATATAGTGAGATGGGATAGAGGTATTTTAAGAAATAATTATAAGTAAAAGCGCTTTTGAACACTCACAGAGATCTATTTAATAGGCTGATGCATTTCATCTAAAACTGATCAGGAACTGTCTTATGGGATCTTCTAGCCAGACCTTTAGGGAGTCTCTGTTACCTATGAACCATGATACATGCAAGATGAGACAGTATGAATAGGAGCACTTGGGGGTACAAGAGGGAGAAGAAAAGTCGTAACAATTGCTACTTATCAAGGGCTTGTTCTGTGTCAGGCATTATTCTACCTGCTGTGCACGTCTTACTGTGCAAGCCTCACAACAACCCAGTGAAGCATATACGAGGTACTTCAAAAAGTTCATGGAAAAATAGAATGAAAACATAATACGAATCTTTACATGAAGTTTTTGAATACCCCCCTCATATGGTTATTTTTCTCATTTTACAGATGTCATCTAAAGGCCAAAGAGATTCCATAACTTGCCCAAAGCTACCCAGTTAGGTACCATCAGAGTTGAGATCTGAAGCCAGACAGTCTGGCTCCAGAGACACTCTTTAGCCACTCTGGTATGCAGGGAACACAAAATAAACAAATGATGAAAAAGACAAGGACTCTATGTTTAAGAAGCTTTCATTTATTGAGGAATGGCTGTTATCTAGAAGCAAAATGATACATTACTACTAATGTACTACTTAAGAATTGTTTATAAGTAAAGTGAAATTAGAAGATAAAAGACAAAAATATTTTTTAAAAACAAAACTATAAGATACTGTCCATATGGAAGACAACAACTCTGCTAACCCATAATGGCCCTGAGGACTCCATTAGAGATAGAGCAACACTAGGCTAAGTAGAGGCGTGTGTGTCTGCATATGTTTGGGTGGAGGGGCTATTCCTGTCCTCAAAGAATTCCTAATCTGGCAATGTTTCATTTATGTAAATAAATAAATATATCATAGATCAGAATAAGTACTGGGATAAGGGAATTAAGCCGCACATATTAATTAGCTGGACTTAGTCATTCCATAATGTATACGTACATCAAAACATCCTGTTGTACACCATAAATATAACCACTTTTTATTTGTCTATTAAACAAATACATAAATACTTTAAATGTTAGGAAGTTGTGATCACGAATATAAACCTATAGGACAAATGGAAAAACAATCTGTCCTAAGATTAAGTGAATTGAGACTTCTAGGATGAAATATCTCAGCAATAGTATCATATGAAGTCTCAAAAGGTGCTAGATTACAGTTTACATAGGAACGACAGTTATGTGATCTAGAAAGTGAGCTGTGTGATGTAGAAACCATCCTCAGTGATAACAAATACACCGAAGTCAAAGATGCACAGGAAAAATGGAATAAAATTATTGAGTGAAATGTGAGAGTAAAAAAAAAAAAATCCCATTATTTCTAAAAAGTCTCAAAAGTATGTGTGTACCTAAAATAATAAATTAAATATAATACATTCTTAAAAGTTCAGTAGAAGCACAGAACACCAAGAGTTTTACTAATGGTGGTATTCAGGAAAAACTTCATGAAGGAGGGGATGAAATTTTAGACACGGAGGTAGTAGCATTTCACTATATAATGGGAAGTGGAGGAGGAATGTCAGGCAGAAGTAAGAGCAGAAACAAAGTCAGAGTTAAAGAGATGGATGGACAGCCCAGGATATATTCAGTCAAGTCCATATAGTCTGCTGTAGATGACTTGAAGGCCACTATGGTGAAACAGGGAGTGGGAAAAGGTGAAGAGTGGTACACAAAAGTCATACCTGCTGGCAAAAGCCAAGCTGTGAAGGTATTGGGATGCCTTGGCAATGCACTGAGTCTTTAATCGAAAACTATAGGAGTCCTATAAGGGACTGCTTGCTCAGAGAAGTGCTGTTGGAAGATTCCAGTATTATTAGGATATGCATAACTTCAAAAGTTTTTTGTGATGATTAACAGAGTTTGTATATGCAACAGTGTCTGGCAAATAGTAAAGTGCTAGGTAAGCATAAGCTATTATCATAATTTTTATTTATAGCAGTAGGGTTAGTTTTGCTGGGCTGGGATGTTTGGTTAGATCTAATGCTGCTCCTTAACACAGAACCTCCTATGATCAACTACAGATATTTGCCAGTGTTGTGGATGTCATAATAACTACACATCAGTGGAGCTACTGAAATCCACTGAGATGCTCAAGCATCTACCGTCATTGAGCCAACCGCTTTTACTTTACAGAAATCAACAAGCTTGTTTAACAAGTTTATTTTAACAGGTGCACATTCACAAATATGAATACGACTTTAATTAGGAAAACCAACATGATGAGGATAGTCAGCTCTGCAATCCACAATAAAGGCAAATCCCGCTGTCTTCAAGCCAGTGGGTGTTATCCTTGCAGAAGGACCCTAGGATCATGCCCTTAATTAGCTAATTATTTAGAAATTAGAAAGGAATCACTTAACAAGGAACACACACCCCATGATACAAATGACATGAGTGGTGAGCAAATTTACTTTCCAGAATTAATAAAGAGTGTCAATGAACTACATATGGCATTCATGTGTAATTAAAAACAAATTACAGTGTAGAGAAACATTGAACATGCTAGTAAATTAATCCCCACAATTAAAACAAAAAAATGACCCAAATATTTAATAGAAAACATATGTATTTTCTGCATCAAATATGGAAATGATTTCCTTCTGTCTGACTCAATGTTTATTTAAAAGGATCAACAAGACTGCAGAAATATACAGAGAATATTTCACTGACACTATAGTAAAACCTTGAGAGACAACAACAAAAAACAATCCCTCTCCTCATTTGTTTTGGCAATTTTTCTCTCTGCTAATTAAGCACTGTGTACTTAAAAATAATCTACCATAAAGAATGTCCCTCTCTTTTTTTGTAGTTTTCTGAACAATAATAAATACAGCATTACAGATGTACAACAGGAAACATAATCACTTAGATTAATAAAGTACTCTCCCATTTTCCTTACAAAGGAAAAAAATCATGAGCCTGGTAGGCTATGTTCTCATATACGACAAACCTGACTCTCTTAAAGAATAAGTTAGAATATAACCAAGTAATCTGTGTGATATTCTAATGAAATATACAACAGATCCTCAAATCTGTTATGTTATACAGTAGGTGAATTTATCTGAACCGCATTTTACTAAATTTGAAATCATCAGTGCGGGTGTGTACTTATCTGTTGATTACCAAGCTAGCCACTTATTTCATAATCTTTACTCCTACTCCCTTCCAAAAAAAATATATATATATAAAAGAAAAATTCATAAAAATAACAGGAAATTGATGAGGTAGGAAAAATCAAGATAAATAGTAAAAGATAAAGCCAAGTGTAAAATTAGCACACAAATATCCAATATAATTTCTTATACATTCTATTAGAAATTGGCTGCAAATTTGCCTCTGAGCTTCCTAGAGAGAGATACCTGGTCAGTTATTTAATACACAATTTTAAAAATGAAAACAGGAATGATACATAGTTGAAGCCTGAATAAAATTCCTCTCCTAGGTTTTCATGTACAGAAAGAACCCATGTAGTACAGTCAGTCAGCAATGAGCCAAGATATAAAAGTGACCAATCAATGTATTCTATATACTACCAACATCTTTATAATAAAAGTAAAGGCAGGTTCTCCGTGACTTTCATATAATGTTTAAATATGGCCTGCTGGCCTAACCCTACATAACAATCATAATAATCTAGTTTAGTTTTCCATAATCTGGGTTACTCTAAGGACATTATTTGTATTATAGAAGGACCAAAAAGACTTTAAATAGTGGTTCTTAAAATGTAATCAGCAGCATCCATGTGATCAGCATGACCAGCAGCTTCAGTATGACCTTAATAGAAATGAAAATTTGAGGGTTCCACTTAAGACATTCTTAATCAGAAAATCTAGGGGTGTGAGGCCTGGCAATCTGTGATACCTCCAGGTGATTCTGATACCTGCTCAAGTTTGAGAAACATTGCTTTCCATAATACTCTATATATTGCTTCTTATAACTGAGTTTTAACCATATATTGGGAAACAAGACCAAACTCTTTGACACATAAAATCTTATCATCCAGCTGGGGACCTACCCAAGGTTTTATTTTCTTTCGCTTGTTCTTTCAACTGATATCGTTCCAGTGTTTTCCCCTTTCAACAGCAACTCTACTATAAAGAAAGAATGGAAAATGGGACAAGATACAACTGTGAATTTGACCATCCCTATCACCAGTGTCTAATGAGTGCAGCTAATTCAGTTAACAGACCTGTGTTCTACTGAAGTTTGCAGTCTGGTAGAAAGACAGACTTTTCAGCAGCCTTTGTTCAGTGACTTGAGGAAGAATGTTATTCCCATGTTATTCCTACTCTCCCGTCAAGAATAATCAATAATAATGTAGTATGATTCCATACCATACATAAGCCAGTATACTGCTGTTCCCAGAGTAAAACTAATCTTAGTTAGACTTTATTTGATTCAGGAAAATAACTGGCAGAATCTTTTCACCAAATATCTTATTAAATTTTATCACACAAGCTCTGGTTATTATTTTCTTTCTGGCCTATATATTTTTTTTTCTAACTTGACAAAGAAAAAACTGTAATTGCTTTGTTTACTCATGTACAAATCTGTACATCAAGACTTATATTCAATATTTGGGATTTGGATCATATGATTCAAGATTCTCATTTTACAGATGAGCAAACTAAAGTCTGTGTGTTTGATGACAAAAGACAACTAGAAGATTTTACTTCTCGTCATGTTTCTAACAGTTACCAAATTTTAAATTGTTACGGACTGTATCAGGGACATGAAAAGATTAAATTTTTAAAAATGCCCCTGAAAGTTCTATGTCAATTATATCACTGGAAATTCAAACTCCATAGATTCTTTTTAAAATTTTCTTTAGATGGTTTATCTTTCTAGAAGATAAAAACCCAAAATATTCTTTATCCTATCACCACATTGCAGTGGCAAAGATGGAGTAGAATTTTCATCTACAGATAACAACTTCCTTTTTTATCACAGATGGTGTCAAAAGACCATTAAAATTCACATTGTGGAAGTAATTTACTCTTACTTATTACATAAGTTTTAGATGGGCATTAATACATAGATGCCAATCAATTAAGTTGCACATTGGATAAAGATAAGACAAATGTATATAGTTAAAATGCAAATAAAAATATGTTTATATGATGTACAAATTTGTGTTTCTGGAGTATACAATTATTATGAAATGAATGACTTGGTCGGAGAAAACTAAATGAATAGAGGAAGGAATTCATGAATTCGGAGAACATTTCAGTGAAGAGGTTATTTTAGGAAATCTTAAGAACTTGGTGTAGAGAACTGAAGAATGGAGTGATAAAAGGGGTGAAAGGAAATAGTCTAGGTTAGTCATAGTAAAAATACATTATCATAGGGATAATTGGTTCTGTTTCTACATGAAACAAAAATACCTGACGTATGAAAAAACGTTATTTTAAAGACTGTATCTGCACAATCATAGCAAAGTTAATCTTGACTGAAATATTGTGAAAAGTGCTCCATGAGATTGGGTGGATTATTTTGGGATTCCTAGATGCTCAAAGGAATAAGAAGACCAGCCACAGAAGTTCAGACGCATTGCATTCCTTGGTCCAGTTCAATTTATATTTACATAGTTTACATGTATATAAATTAAATATATGTATACATATATAAATATATAAAAATTCAATTTGTATTTATATATGAATACATTGAATAAAAAATATATGTATGTATATTTCTTTTTTCATACTTAGCTTTTTTTTATTGTAACAGTTGATTATACATATCTGTGGGGTACAGAGTTGACTTTCAACAACTGTGTGCAATATGTGATGTTCAAATCAGAACAATTAGTATTTTCAATATTATACAATGTAATCATTTTTTGTGGCCTTTCACCAATTCCTCCCTTACCCCCCTCTCCATTCCCCTCTCCTACTTCTGTTAACAACAGTTCTGTTCTCTCCTTTTGAAAGTTCAACATATTACTGTGATTGTTGTATCATTCTTTCTTTCATTTTTAATTTACTTGTTTATTTTTTAGCTCTCACTTATGAGTGAGGATACGTGGTATTTCCCTTTCTATGCTTGGCTTATTTCACTTAATGTGATTTTCTGTAAGTTCATCCATGTTGCTGTAAATGGCAGTATTTCCTCCTTTTTTTTTTTTTTTTTGGTGAGTAGTATTCCATTGTGTATATATACCACATTTTCCTTATCCAGTCGTCAGTCAATGAATGTTCAATTTGGTTCCATAGCTTGGCTATTGTAAATAGAGCTGAGATAAACATGGGGGTACAGGTATCCCCTTGACGTAATAATTTCTGTTCCTTTGGGTATATACCCAGAAGTGGAATTCCTGGATCATATGGCAGTTCTATCTGTAGTTGTTTGAAGAAGCCCCATACCATTCTGCACATTGGCTGCACCAATTTACAGTCTCAACAGCAGTGTAGGAGGGTTCCCCTTTCTTTGCACCCTTGCCAGCATTTGTTATTCTCATCGTTTTGATAACTAGCCTGTCTAACTGGGATGAGATGATATCTCAGTGTGATTTTGATTTGCATTTCCCCGATGCTGAGTGATGTTAGGCATTTTTTCATGTGTCTATTGACCATTTGTATATTTTCCTTTGAGAAATGCCTATTCAGCTTCTTTGCCCATTTTTTTAATTGGGTTATTTGTTTTTTTACTGTTAAGCTGTTTGAGTTCCTTGAATATCCTGGATATTAATCCTTTGTTGGATGCATAGTTTGCAAATATTTTCTTCCACTCTGTAGGTTGTCTTTTCACTCTGTTAATTCTTTCTTTTGCTGTGTAGAAGCTTTTTAGTTTGCTATAATCCCATTTGTTTATTTTTCCTTTTGTTACCTCTTTTTGGACATCACATTCATAAAGTCTTTGCCCAGTCCTACTTCCTGAAGTGTTTCTCTTACATTTTCCTTTAGGAATTTTATAGTTTCAGGTCTTATATTTAAGTCTTTAGTCCACCTAGAGTTGATTTTGGTATATGGTTAGAGGTACAGGTCCAGTTTCATTCTTCTACATATTGATGTCCAGTTTTCCCAGCACCATTTATTGAAGAGGCAGTCTTTTCCCCAGTGTATGTTCTTGGTGCTTTTGTTGAAGATCCATTGGCTATAAGTTTGTGGGTCGATTTCTGAGTTCTCTATTCTGTTCTATTGGTCCTAGTGTCTGTTTTTATGCCAGCACCATGCTGCTTTGCTTACTTCAGCATTGTAGTATAATTTGAAGTCAGGTACTGTTACACCTCTGCCTTTATTTATTTATTTATTTATTGCTCAGGATTGCTGTATCTATTTGGTGTCTTTTGCAGTTCCATATGAATATTAGGATTATTTTTTCTCTTTCTGTGAAGAATGCCATTGGTATTTTGATGAGGATTGCATTGTATCTGTAGATCACTTTGGGAATAAATTCAGTCATAAGTGCTATTGATTGAATTGTGTCCCCCAAAAATTCAGATGTTGAAGCCCTAATCCCCAATGGATTGATATTTGGAGATGGGGCCTATTAGAGATATTAAGCGTAGATGAGGACATAAGGGATAAGGGCATGATGGATGCAGTGCATTTAATTGTGTCTCTCCAAAGTTTAATGTGTCAGAAGCTTGGTCCCGACTGTGACAGTGTTAAGAGTGTGAGAAATCCTATTATGGTAATTGAATGGTGTGGCCTTGCAGAAGTGATTAGATTCTGAGGACCATGGCCTAGTGAACAGATTAACAATGGTGGTCATGGGTGTGGTTCTGGGTTTTCAAAGGAAAGCACAGGAGAGTCTCTCTTTCTCTCTGCTTCCACCATCTTGCAATGTGATACCCTGTGTTACTAAAGCCACCACCAAGGATGTTACTAAAGCCTTCGCCAGTTGTATTCCCTGGAATTTGAACTTCCCAGACTCAGAAACTGTAAGCAATAAATTATGTTTTCTTACAAATCGCCTAGTTCTATGTATTTTGCTATAAGCAACAGAAACAGACTAATACAATGGAATTAGTGCTTTTATAAGAAGAGACACTAGAACTCTATTGTCTTCTCTTTTGCCATATGAGGAAATAGCATTCATCTCCTTTTTGCCTTTCTGCCTTCTGCTATGAAAGGGTGTATAGCAAGAAGGCCCTCAACAGACACCAGATGCTGGCACCTTGATCTTGGGCATTCCAGCCTTCAAAACTGTGAGAAATAAATTTCTGTTCTTTATAAATTACCATGTCTGTGATATTATCCTATAGTAGCACAAATGAATTAAAACAGGGTCAGCAGATAAGATACGGTTGTAGAGAGAATTGGCAAACTTGAATGCATATATGAAGGAATTACTGAAGGTGCTGCACTGAGAGACAAGAAGATAAGATATAGGTGAAGTAGAGATTGCTTGAAGAGGAGAGTTCTCTTCTTCCTGGGCATTAGCTACATTATATTTTCTAGCCTTCTCATCCTACCTGCTCCCTTACACTTAATGAGAATATGTACTGATATCTAGCCTATAAATATAGCTGATTTCTGGCCAGTGAAATGTGGGAAGAAATCCAACAGTGTGCTGTGTGATTTTCCACATGCTCTCTTCACTTCACCTTCCAAGAGGATGACTCCAGGATATCACCCTTAAAGTCACAAAATGGCAGCCTGGGTCCCTGAAGCAATGCATATACTACACTGGCTTAGTACTACTGCCCAATTAGGGATATACACAATGGACCCCACCTAAGCGATAAACTTTTATTATGATAAATTACTGGGATTTTGGAGTTGTTTGTTATAGAAGCTAGTGTTATTTACCCTGACTAATTTTGGGTGGTCTAATGTGTCTAACTAATGGGTTGGAGTGGTCTGAAATGTGTCCAATTTAGCACATCAACATGGAGATGCTGGAAGAGAGGAAATATAATCCCTGAGCATTTTTCAGAACTGATAAAAATGCTAATTCAGGGCCAGCCCCGTGGCGCTGGTAGCGCTGAGGCTGCGAGTTTGGATCCTATACAGGGATGGCTGGTGCGCTCACTGGCTGAGTGTAGTGCAGATGACACCAAGCCGAGGGTTGCAATCCCCTTACCAGTGAGAAAAAAGAAAAAAAAAAATTCTAATTCACATAAATAGGCATAAAAATTTATATCAAGCAACTCTTTAACGAAATTCACACCTAGGTACATTTAACAACGCTGAAGTACACCAGAAACAAAAAGACATTTTTTCATGAAGAAAAGAGAATTTTCTACAGTAGACTGAGAGCAGATTTCTAAACAGCAACAACACAAACCAAAAGATTGTACAATAAAAATTGCAGTGTGCTGAAAGAAAAATAATTGTCAACCTAGAAAACTACACTCAATAAAATTATCTTTCAAGAATAAAGACAAAACAAAAACTTTTACTAGACAAATTGAGAATAGCAGAATTCATGAACAATAGAACCTCACTTAAGAAAATTCTAAGAACTGTATTCTACACAAAATAAAGTGATCTCAATAGAAAGCTTAAGATATATAAAAAAGAACAGCGAGCAAAGGTTAATTATGAAACAACTATAGAAAATGCCCTCCTTAATATTAAAACATGTAAAGCAAGAAAAAGGATGACAATTATCACAGCTTCTTTTTAGCAGTGAACTGAAAGTCCCAGCCTGTGCTTTAAGACAAGAAAAATAAATTAAAGTTAGAAGATTTTAGAAGAAAGAAATAAAAATAAAATTATATTTCTACCTCAAACCAAAAAGTGGATCTTGATAGATTAAAGCAAGGGTTTGCAAACTACAGTCTGCAGGCCTGATGCTTTCTTTTGTAAATAAAGTTTTAATGAAATAAAGCTATAACCATTCATTTACACAAGCAGTTAAATACAGTTTAGGGTAAGTCTTATTATGCTAGAACTACATGTGTTTAATCAGACTGTGCTAAAAGGAACCAGGCCCAATTCATTCAGCTGCTTATATTCCACACCTGTAGAGTTGAGTAGTTGAGAGATTGTACAACCTGCAAAACCAAAACATATTACATACTATGACCCAGCATTCCTAGGTGCATATGCCAGAGAAGCCCTTATACATATGCACCAGGAAATATGATAGTGTTTCTAGCAGCATTGTCTGTAATAGCAAAATCCTTCGGGGAGGAGGGGTCAAATGACCATGGTCAGGAGAACTGATAAATTGTGATGTAGTCACAGAGTAGAATCTTTATAGCAGGGTTTGGCAAACTTTTTTCTGTAAAGAGTCAAAAATTTAAATGGTTTAGGCTTTAAGGATCATATTAAATCTCTGCCACATACTTTCTACAATATTTTAAAAATAAAAAAACTACTTGTATCTCACAGGCCTTACAAAAAGAGGGGATGGTGAGATCTGGCCCATGGGTCATGGATTGCCAATCCCTGCTATGTAATATAAAAAACTGTTGATCATACAGTATACCATTTTTGTAAAACTCAAAAGCAAACAAATATAAATAACATTTTTTGTGATGAAACTATTTTTAAAAATTAGAAAGATAAACACAGAATTCCGTATAGAGATTTTCCCTTGGGGAAAAAGAGAAATGAGAATATGTAAGTAGATGAAACACTATCAGGAATATTCCAATTCTTAGGTTGGGCAGTAAAATCATGGAGATCTTTTCTTATTATGTTTCATAACTCTCATATATATATTTCATACATTCTTTTTACATTTCAAATTTTACATTATTAGAAAAAAAATACTGTATCCCTAAATGATTTAATTTTATACAAGTAACTTTATTCTTAGTAGTCAGGTAACTAACTCTCCATGACATCATGTTTCTTACCAGTACAAGAACAGTCATGGGGATTTTTAGGGGAAATACATGAATAAATTAATTGAGACACACTTACATAGGTAATTATGAATCCCTTTCACATATATAAATATTGTATTTATATACTTGGCCATAAAAAACTTAAAATTTTAAATACTGGATAAAGTAATCTATTTCCTGACGTTTAAAACAGTTCATAAGATTATGTTTATATGACTCAAAGACAAAGGCTCAATGGCTATATTGTACAGCAGGAATAGTTATAACGTCTGTCAACCGTATGTATATATGTTCTAAATATACACATTACGCAAAGAAATTATAAAACCTCAAAACTATAGTTCACCTAAAATAAATATGGCATTGTATACAGGGTGTTGGCTTGGTGCTAAGTAATTACGGGAAATAACGTGAATGTGATCCTTAAGTTATACAGGCCTATATCAGGTTTCTGCAAAAATCATATAAAATTCCTCTTTCTAAAGGTCTGTAGGGGAAACGCAGAATATTAATTTTCATGGTGTTCCATTCCAGTATTTCTGTAAGAATTATATGTCTGGATAAGGCAGTTACTATATACTAGAACTAATATAGTTGAAAACATTCCATGAATTGAATGAGAGTATTTCCATCCAAAAAGTGCCAAATAACAGGTCACCTCAAGTGAATGAAGAAAGGTATAATTATGGGTGCATTTAATACCTGTAATGAATTCAACTTTGAAAGCTTTCCATTGTTTATATGTCATATACTGGTTATAAATAAAATTTTAAAAGGTATAGCACAAAGAGAACATTAAAACTTCAAAGATGTTATATAAATATATATATATATACACACACACACACACACACATATATATATATACTGTATTTGTTATGTCGTGATGACATACAGTATTATTCAGTTATACATTATTTTAACTGCCAAGAAAAATATACTGTTCCAATCTGAAATTATGGATTTTAATTTTTTTTCTGTTGAAATTATTTGGATTTAAACTAGCATATATAACTATCAAAACCTGATGGATGATCGGACAAAGGCTTAGAAAAAAATATTCATATACTATACGTTGAAATATGAATTAATGGAGCAAAAATCACCACTTTGTAATATATTGAGGTGATAAAAAAAGAATTCACTACGATTTCATGGAAAAAGTGAAGTATAACACTACTTTATGGTATTCAGATAAACTGAACATATTTCATGAGCAATGTTTTAACTTTTAAATATATTATATGAATAAACTTTTGGGCAGTGTTGTAGATCCCCAAAGACAAATTTTTGGAAATTTAAGTGCCACTGATATTTACGAGATGAAATGAATAGCACTGTTGCTGTCTTTCTTTCAATTCACAATAACAACCTGTGTAATAGACCCTGAATTTTCAGCCATTTTAATGGATTCGTTCAAGTTATTGATTATGCTGGTCATTGCCAATAATATTAAAGAAAATAGACTTATTCACCCATACACTAAAATAAGAGATCTAATAATCACATACTAAATGTTTAGAATGTACTGGTCACAGTAAATGAAAAGTTAAATCATATAATCTTGAGAATCACATCGTCTACTCAAATGATATGCCCTAAAAACTTAATTAGCCTCCATTGTAATAAACGAAAACCTGCAACTCTTATTATAAGGACCTTAACATTAAAATATTGTTTCACTTCTTTAATAGCCAGGTTTCATTTCCCCACCTTTTCTAACCAAAATCATCAAAATGGCACTCTTCCCGTCATGACTTAACCAACTTATTTTGTTTTCTTTTCATGGATATGTTTTTTGTAAGTATTTCTAAGTTTTTATAATATACAATGTTTTATTTAGAAAACTGACACATGTTCAATGAAGAGAAATTGAAAAACAGTGAAGTATATAGATAATATTAAATGTCATCCACAACAAAAACAATGATCTCCATTAATAGTTTGGCATACCTTCTTCCAGACACAGGTTGAGGTACAACTGTGGTTCTGGGTATGAGTCTAGTTCAACAGGTAAATAAATGTGTGTAAAGCAGGAAGCAAAGGATATTCTTACATGCCTGAGAAAATACAACCAGTATATATAAGGCAGAATTTAAAGAAAGCATGGATGCTAAAGAATAATATACAGGTATATGGAAGTCCTGGTCATGATGATTATAACCATTTCCTATCATCATGGCCAATGTCACCAGTGTTACCTAGGAGCTTGTCAGAAATGCAGAATGTCAGGCCCCACCCCATGTTTACTGAATCAGAATCTTCATGTTAACAATATTCTTTAAAATTTGAGAAGCCCCACCCTAGATGCATTGTGAGCCTTATACAGCAAGTAGAGTTGGTGAATCAGGACCAAGTTTTTGGGTAGACACAGTAGACATAGTGCCTAGATCCCACAATACTTTAAGGTTTATCTGTGAAATTGTATTATTTTCTTTTAAAATCAAAATAAAAAAATAAACTTTTATATGGAAGAAAATAATTTAATGTGTCATCTTAATATATTTTTGGCTTTATACCAGTGCCACTCTAAAATATAATTTTTAATATGGTCTTTATGGAGGAAGAGCCCCAGGAAGGAAAAAGTTCCTAGGGCCCACTAAAGTCATAAATGCATTGTAATGAATAACATGGCATCCCCCAAAATGAAAGAAATCCTGGACAGTCGTTTCAGTGGCATCTCCTTTTCTATCTCTGTCATTAACTGTAAAATCTATTTTTCAGAAAGGATGATAGATAACCCCCAAAAAGATCTTAATAAAAATCAATGATTTGTACACCATTAGCATACTTACCAATGTCCATGAATGTCCATTTTAAAGGGAAATCTACTGTACTTAATTTTTTACACCCTCTGTATTTAAGTTAGCATCATTTCACAGATATTTTCTCATATCAATAAACATTTCTCTAAACACTGGATTTTAATGAATGTATGAAATTTCATTCTATGAAATAAAACTTGTAATAAATTTGTTGAGCATTTATTTAATTTCCATTTATTACTATTAGAAATAACACTGCGATAATAAGTATCCTTGTTGCAAATCCATTGTTATTTTCTTCAGAGCAATTTCCAAAGTAAAATTATTGGTTCATTGAGTATATACTTTTCGGACTTGTTTAGTTGTTGCTAACTTTTATTATTATCAATATTATTAGTAGTATTTTATTTTTAACATTTACTCGTATATATTTGTGAGGTACAGTCTGTTGTTTCAATGCATGCATATACTGCACAATAATTCACTTAGGGTAAATAGCATAGTTTTGTACCCATTAATCCACTACTTCTCCTCCTCCAACCTCAGACTTGTAACCATTATTCTACTTTCTACTTCTAGGAGAGCCACTTTTTTTTTAGATTCCACATCTGAGTGATATCATGAGGTATTTGTTTTTCTGTGCCTGACTTACTTCACCGAACTTGATGGTTTCTAGTTCCATGCATCTTGCTGCAAATGATAGGATATCATTTCTTTTTATAGCTAAATGTATTGTGTTGTGTAAATACACCATGGCTTTTTTTAATCCATTCATCCGTTTATAGGTATTTAGGTTGATTACATCTCTTGGCTATTGTGAATAACATTGAAATGAACATGGACTGCAAGTGTCTTTTCATATACTTATTTCATTTCCTTTGGGTATATACTCATTAATGGGATAGCTGATTCGTAAGGTAGATCTATTTTTAGTTCTTCAAGGAACCTCCATACTGTTTTCCGCAGTAGCTGTACCAATTTACATTCCCACCGACAATGTGGGAGGATTCCCTTTTCTCAACATTCCCTTCAGCATTTGTAATTTTCTGTCTTGTTGATAATAGCCATTCTAACTGGGGTAAGATAGTATCTCATTGTGGTTTTAATTTGCATTTCCCTGATGAGTAGTGATTTTGAGCATTTTTTCATATGCATGTTTGCCATTTCTATGATGGCCATTTGGTTTGAGAAACGTCTGTTCAGGCCCTTTGACCATTTTTTAAATTATGTTATGTTATGTTATGTTATGTTATGCTATGCTATGCTATGCTATGCTATGCTATGCTATGCTATGCTATGCTATGCTATGCTATGATGTTATTTATTTATTATTTATTTTGCTGTTAAGTTTCTTATATATTCTGCATATTAGCCTCTTTCTGATGTGTAGTTTACGAACACTTTCTCCCATTCTGTAGTTTGTCTCTTCACTTTGCTGATAGTGTCCTTTGCTGGGCAGAAGCTTTTCCGTTTGACAAAGTCCCATTTGTGTATTTTTGTTTTAGTTGCCTGTGCTTTTGTAGTCTCGTCCCAAAAAAGTGCTGCCCAATCCCATTTCATGTAGCATTTCCCCTATGTTTTCTACTAGTAGTTTCATAGCTTTGGGTCTCAAATTTAGGTCTTCAGTCCATCCTCTTCAACCCATTACATCTTCAATCCGTTCATTGATTTTTGTGTCAGATCAGAGATAGGGGCCTAGTTTCAATCTTAATAATGTGGATATCCAGTTTTCCCAGCACCATTTATTGAAGAGGCTTTCCCTTACCAGTGTACATTCTTGGCACCTTTGTCAAAAATCAGTGGCTGTAAGTGTCTGGGTTTATTTCTGGGCTTGCTATTCCGTTCTGTTTGTTTTTATTCCAGTACCATGCTCTTTTGGTTACTATAGCTTTATAGCATATTTTGAAGTCAGGAAGTGTGATGCCTCCAACTTTGTTCTTTTTGTTCAAGATTTACCTATATGGGGTCTTTTGTGGTTCCATACAAATTTTAAGATTGATTTTTCTATTTCTGCAAAGAATGTCAGTGGTAGTTTTATATGGATTGATTGTAGATTGCTTTGGGGAATATGGACATTTTGATGATATTAATTCTTCCAACCCAAAAACATGGAGTATCTTTCCATTTATTTGTGTCCTCTTCAGTTTTTTCAAAAATATTTTATATTTTTCATTGTAGAAGTCTTTCACCTTTATATTTACTCCTAGATATTTCTTTTTCTTTCTTTCTTTCTTTCTTTCTTTCTTTTTTATTTTTTGGTAGCTGTTGTAAGTGGGATTACTTTCTTGATTTCTTCTTCAGCTATTTTATTGTTGGCATATAGGAAAACCATTGATTTTTGCAAGTTAGTTTTGTATCCTGCCACTATCCTAAATACATTTATTATTTCTAGTAATTTTTTGGTGGAGTCTCTGGGGTTTTCTATGTATAGGATCATGTTGTCTACAATTAGGAATAGTTTGACTTCTTCCTTTCCAATTTGGATATCCTTTATTGCTTTTTCTTGCCTTATTGTGATGGCTAAGACTTCCAGTACTATGTTGAATGAGAAGGTGAAAAGTGGTCATCCTTGTCTTGCTTCAGATCTTAGAGAAAAAGCCTCCAATTTTTTTCCATTCAGTATGATATTAGCTGTGGGTTTCTCATATATGGTCTTTATTGTGTTGAGCTATATTTCTTCTTCACCTAATTTGCTGAGCATTTTTTTTCATGAAAAGGTGTTGAATTTTTATCCAGCACTTATATATCTATTAAATGATCATGTTTTTTTCCTTTCTTTCCTTTTCATTCTATTCATATGATGTATCATGCTTATTGATTTATGTATGTTGAACCATCCTTGCATCTCTGAGGTGAATCCCACTTGAACATGGTGAATGATCTTTTTAATGTGTTACTAGATTCTGTTTTCTAATATTTTATTGAGGATCTTTACATCTATGTTCATTAGGGATATTGGTCTGTAGTTTTCTTTTTGTTGTTGTTGTGCCTTTTCAGTTTTAGTGTGAATTTTAGTTAATGTTGGTCTCATAGAATGAATTTGGAAATATTCCCTCCTCTTGAATTTTTTGGAAGGGTTTGAGAAGAATTGGTATAAGTTCTTCCTTAAATGTTGGGTAGAATTTGGCAGTGAAGCATCTGGTCCTGAGGTTTTCTTTGTTGGGAAACTTTTTATTTCTGCCTCAATTTCATTACTTGTTATTGGTCTGTTTGGGTTTTCTAGTTCTTCATGATTCAACCTTGATAAGTTGTATGTATCCAGGAATTCATCCATTTCTTCTGGGTTTTCCAGTTTGTCCACATATAGTTGTGTGTAGTAGTCTCTTATGAGACTTTGTATTTCTGTGGTATCAGTTGTAATGTCTCCTTTTTCACTTCTAATTTTATTTTTTTGAATCCTCTCTTTTTTTCTGTTAATCTAGCTAATGGTTTATCGGTTTTATCTTTTTGAAAAGCCAACTCTTTGTTTCACCAATTTTTTACATTGTTTTTTCAGCTCTAATTCATTTATTTCTGCTCTGATCTTCATTATCTCTCTCTTTCTACTGATTTGGGATTTGGTTTGTTCATGTTTTTCCAGCTCCTTGAGGTGTAATGTTAGGTTGTTTATTTGAAATCCTTCCTCTTTTTTTTTTTTTTTTTTGATATAGGTATTTACTGCTATGAACTTCCCTCTTAGAATTGCTGTATCCCCTGGTTTACATTCTTTATATTGCATACTCATTTTTATTTGTCTCCAGGAATGTTTTCATTTCTTTTTTTTTTTTTTTTTTTTTTTTTTTTTTTTTTTTTGGCAACGGA
>NW_007726152.1:237875-244595 GCF_000696425.1 Galeopterus variegatus
TTTTTTTTTTTTTTTTTTTTTTTTTTTACTTCTTTGACCCATCCATTGCTTAGGAGCATGTTGTTTAATTTCCATGTATTCATACAGTTTCTAGTGTTCCTTTTGTTGTTGATTTCTATTGTAGAAATTTCTATTTATCCCATTGTGGTTGGACAAGGTAGTTAATATGATTTCAACTTTTTAAAATTTGTTGAGACTTGTTTTGTGTGTTAACTAATGGTCTGGTCTAGAGAATGTTCCACATGCTGCTGAGAAGAATGTGTATTTTACAATAGTTGGATGGAATGTTCTATATATGTCCTTTAGGTCCAATAAGCTTAGAGAAGAGATTAATTCTGATGTTTCCTGGTTAATTTTCCAACTGGATGATCTGTCCTTTGCTGAAAGTGGGGTGGGTAAAGTCCCTAATTATTATTGTATTGGAATCTATTTCTCCTGTTATGTCATGTAGTAATTGCTTTATATAGGTGGGTGCTCCCGAGTTGGGTGCATGTATATTTAGAATTGTTATATCCTCTTTTTGAATTGATGCCTTTGTCATTATGTAATGACCTTCCCTATCTATTTATTACTTTCCTTGGCTCAAAGTCTATTTTATCTCATATAAGTATAGCTACTCCTGCTCTTTTTTGGTTTCCGTTTGCATGAAATATCTTTTTCCATCCCTTCACTTTCAGATGGTGTCTGTCTTTATAGGTGAAGTGAGTTTCTTGTAAGCAGCATGTTGTTGGTTCTGATTTTATAATCCATTGAGCCACTCTATGTCTTTTCATTGGGGCACTTAACCCATTTACATTTAGTTATTATTGATATATTGGGACTTGTTACTGCCATTTTGTTCCCTTTTTACTCTGGTTGTTTTGTTGATTCTTTTTTCATTTTATCCAATCTCTCTTCCTTTGTGATTGAGTGGCTTTCTCTAGCAGTGTATTTTGATTTCTTGCTATTTATTTTTAGTATGTCTATTACAAAACTTTGTGTTATGGTTACCATGAGGCTTACAAAAACATGTTATACTTATAACAGATTATTTTAGACTGATAGCAACTTAATTTTGATATCTAAGAAAAAAGAAAAAAAGCCAACTGTATACTTTGGCATCATTCCCTCTCATCTTTTGACAATTTGTCCTTTAAGTTACATTTTTTAATATTTCTTATCTCTTATATGGCTATTGTATATGTTATTCTTGTTAGGTCTGTCCTTTAGTCATCAAACTAAGTGTGTAATCAGTTTTTTCAGCACCTTTATGACATTGGAATATTCTGAGGTTGTTATGAACATACTTTACTAAAGAATTACATACCTTCAAATGTTTTCTTGCTGCTTCCTAGACTTGTCTTTTTTCCAACTGAAGAACTCCCTTTAGCATTACTTGTAATGAAGTTCTAATACTGATAAATTCCCTTAGCAAATTTTGTTTGCCTGGGAAAGACTTTATTGCTCCTTTATATTTGAAGTTTAGTTTTGTTGGATAGAGAATTCTTGGCTGACAGTCTTTTTCCTTCAGCACTCCAAATATATCATCCCATCCTCTTCTAGCCTGTAGGGTTCTACTGAGAAATCTGCTGAGAGATGAATCCATTGAATGTTATGTGTTCCTTTTCTCTTGCTGCTTTCAGTATTCTTTCTTGTTTTTGCTCTTTGATAATTTCATTATGATGTGCCTTGGGTTGTTCCTCCTTGGATTGAATTTGATTGGTGACCTCTGAGCTTCCTGTCCCTGCATGCTGTCATATTTCTCCATACTTGGGAAACTTTCAGCCATTATTTTCTTGAATATGCTTTCTACATCTCTTCCTTTTTTCGCTCCTTTGGGTATGCAAATTATACAGAGGTTATTTCTATTGAGAGAATCACGTATTTGCTGTATTCCTGTTTCATTTTTTCTCATTCTTTTTTTCTTTTTGCTCCTCTGATTTGATAATTTCATATGTTCTGTCTTCGAGCTCACTGATTCTTTCCTTTGATTAAGTCTGCTGTTGGGGCTTTCTATAGGGTTTTTCAGTTCAGATAATGTATTCTTTAATTCTAGAATTTCTTGTTTTTTTTAAAATTAATTCAATTCCCTTGTCAAGTTTCTCATTCTGCTCCTGGATTGTTTTCCAGATATCATTTAATTTCCTATCTGTATTTTCTTGTGATACTCTGAACATCCTAAAGAGAGTTATTCTGAATTCTCGGTCAGAAATTTCATAAATTCGCTGTTCCTCTGGGTCCATTGCTAGTGTTTCATTTATTTCCTTTGTTGGTGTCATATTGCTCTGTTTTTTTGTTTGTTTGTTTGCTTTTCTTTCAATTTTTGTGTCTTTACATTGATGCCTGGGCATTCAAGTAGACTGCTACCTCTTTTAGCTTTTATAGGTGTTATTTGGTAGTGTTAGACCTTCACTGGTTAACATCAGAGATTTATTTCTGGTCTGTAGTTTTGGTTAATTCCAAAATTGAACGAACTTCCTGTAGAGACCAGTACTTGAGCTCTGTTGCTGTGCTAAATTGCTGCCTTGCTGCTGATTCTCTGGAGAAGGCTTTTTGTGCATTCTGGATTTTAATTGTTGGCCTTTTCATCACTTTCAGGTCTTGTGAGGTCAGATACACCTGGGCTGTGTGGAAATTCTGGCCCCAGACTGAGTCTTTTCAGCAAACTGTGTCCCCTGTAGTTCTATTGCCTTGACCAGTCTCCAGTGAGTGAGCCTGTGCTGAATGTAAGGCAGATCAGTTGCCCAATCTGCACCCCAATGTTCTCCTGGTGGGTCAGCCTTTTTCTGCATTCCAAACAGTCCCATGGTGTGGGCCATACATGGGTAATTTGCAGTGACTCGCCGGCCTCTGGGTGGTTCCTTTTCTCATTCAACTGTGGCCCTTCACTCTTACATGGGTCCATGGAAACACTGGCAGTACTCTCACTGAGCTGGGGGCTGGTATGTTGCACCAAAGCCTTCTTCTCTCCTGCAAACTCCAGGCAACTTCACACAAAGGACTCAGCTGGGGCTTTTGCTGACTCCTGCTCTGTGGGTTACAGCTTCTTCCCACTTCTCACAGGGATGGCCCTGAAGCATCCAAGGCTCGAAGTGGTCAGAGAAGTTTCCTCTCCTTCTCAATCCAGCTTCTCCCACCTTCACAGACTCCACAGTCTCTCATCTTCCACTGAGCTCCAGCAGTCCCAGGTTGGCAGTCTTTGCTTTTCAATAGTTGTAAATTGGTTGATTGTTGGGGAAAGTGATGCTGGGGACCGTTTATTCTGACATCTCCTCAAATTGCTTTGCTAACTTTTAATATTGATAGTTTCAAATTTATAGAAAAGTTGCAGAAATCATATAAGAACTCCTCTTTGCCCTTTGCCTAGATTTATCAGTTATGACCTATGCCCCACTTGCTCTGTGGTCTGCATTCTCCCACCTTTATCATCTCTATTCTTTTCCTCTCTTTCTGTCTCTCTCCTCTCTCTTTCACACAACCAATTTAGAGTAAGTTCATAAAAATCTGCCACTTTACCACTAAATACTTCCAGTATGCTTTTCCTAAGAGCAAAGATGTTCTGTGACATAATCAAAATGCAATTATCAAAATCATGTAATTAACACATGGACACTACTATTATCTACTGCACACTCCATATTTAAATGTCATCAACTGCCCCAGCAATGTTCTTTACAGTTCCCCACCCCCATGTCCTACCTCCCCACCCCAGAATTCAATCAAGGATTCACATCGCATTTGTTGTTAATTAGTCACCTTTAATCTAGAACAACTTCACGGCCATTCTTATTCTTGACATTTTTTAAGGTTATTGATATCTATTACCAAATAATCCTCCAAATAACATTGCTTCTCCTGAGAGAAATAGCAATAAGAATGCCCACTTCTTCCTATCTTTATAAAATTTAATATTGTTATTTTTCATCTTTCTAATCTGATTACCACTGTATAAATTTTAGCTTTTAAAATTATTCATTCCTTAGGTTACAAGTGAAGCAGAATTTTTTTTAAATATGTGTAACCAATTTTGTTCTTTTTTTCTCATTTATTACTTGCTGATATCTTTTGCTTATTCTACTATCAGTGTCTTTGCTTTGTCTCTTTATTGATATACAAATAGTCTTTATTCTTTATATAATAAAGATGCTAATCTTTTTTTTTTTTTTTCCTTTTTGTCTTTTTTTGTGTCCGGCAATGGATCGCAACCCTCAGTGTCGTGCCCGTACCGGACCGGGACCGGCAACGGGATCGCAACCCTCGGTGTTGCTCCCGCGCCTCGCTCAGCCAGTGAGCAGGAACCGGTCTGTATGTGGGATCCGAATCCTCGGCGGGAGAGCCACCGCGCTCCCAAGCGGTGCACTGTAGCAGTGCGCCACCAAGCCGGCCCCATAAAGATGCTAATCTTTTGCTAACAAATATTTTTCCCTAGTTCATTTATGGTGCTTGATAAATGGAAGCTTTTCATTTTTATGTAGTGATATATAATCAGTTTTTTGTTGTTGTTATTTTTGCTTTTGGCTTGGCAAAACTTTCTCTACCCAATATGTAAATATCCTTCTAAATTTTTATCCAGTTAGTTTATGACTTGTTTTACATTTACTTTTAAGTATTATAAAATATATTCTGGTATCTAACCGACATTTTCAAAAAATTTAATAATTAGTCCAACCATAGTTTTTCGCTCATTTGGAATGCCAAATTTATATTAATTATATTAAATACTAACCAAAGTAAACGTATATCTGAATTCAAATTTTAGAGGAAACAGGGATAATTAAATTTTAAACTAAAAGAAGTCTTAGAAATCACAATAATAATCCATTAAAGATTAAAAACATGTATTTGTCTGATAATTCAAAACAGATAATTTTCATTTTTTGAAAGAAATTTAAGATTTTTTTGTTTTGCTTTAGGGGTTATTTTAAGCTGGGACTTCACACATAAAATTTAGTAATATCTATGAGCAACTAAAGAACATTTTTAATGGTTAAAATCAAAGGGGCAAAGACAATTTTATTTGTTTTGCTCTTTTACATTTCAAGTAGACCATATAGAAATTCACTTGTTTATTCAGACATCCATTTTTATCTTCAAGTCCCAGACTTAAAATTTTGATATGACAGAGGGTAAATCTCTCTAGCATACATTAGGAAGATATCTAACATGTTTGGACTGCAGCCCACTAATCATGTACCCTTTATACTACATAAGATAGCACGTTCATTGCCACACACACATTTTCAAAATTAAACGAATTCTACTGTAAAATTATTTCAAGAAACTAACAAATTTAGACTTGTTTAAATGTCAGTAAAATATTAAGTACCATATGTTCTGTGCCAAGTGGTTTTTGGAAGCACATGAAATTAATTGTTAAAAAGAAAATTTATCAACTTAAAGTACTTCACAATCAATGTTATCATTTAATGCATCTTTTGGCAATTATGAAACCCTAGGGAAAAGCATGAATATCCTTATCAAGTCTAGAAAGACACTAATGGGGAGGAGATGGACTGATGCTTGCATTTACATGTGGGCATGAGCCCAGAGAAAAGTAAAGGGAAAACATCATAATGCCCTCAGGCTTAATGCCAGGGGCAGATATATTGCACAGCCCCCAAAGTCTCCGATAGCATTGTTTCCTTCATTAATCTTGTGCTTTATTTCTTTTCTTCCTTTTGTATTTTTGGAAGCTTTTCAATTTTCAGGGAAACCAGATATTTAAAAAATCTACATGCATTATTTACTTTTTAGATTATTAGTTCAAATCCACGATTAATAAGAAAGTCATATTACAAATTTAATATGCGGACTCTCACCAATCCTATTCAACATAGTGTTGAAAGTACTAGCCAGAGCAATCAGAGAACAGAAGGAAATAAAGGGCATCCAGACTGGAAAAGAAGAAGTCAAAATGTCCCTGTTTGCAGATGACATGATCCTATATATCGAACAGCCTAAAGCCTCTACAAAAAAACTCTTGGAGTTGATAAATGATTTCAGCAAAGTAGCAGTATATAAAATCAACACACAAAAATCAGTAGCATTTCTATTCTCCAATAGTGAACATGCAGAAAGAGAAATCAAGAAAGCCTGCCCATTTACATTAGCCACCAAAAAAATAAAATAGGTAGGAATTGAGCTAACCAAGGATGTGAAAAATCTCTATAATGAGAACTACAAACCACTGCTGAGAGAAATTAGAGAGGATACAAGAAGATGGAAAGATATCCCATGCTCTTGGATTGGAAGAATCAACATTATGAAAATGGCCATACTACCCAAAGTGATATACAAATTCAATGCAATCCCCACCAAAATTCCAAAGACATTTTTCTCAGAAATGGAAAGAACTACCCAGACATTTATATGGAATAACAAAAGAACACACATAGCCAAGCAATGCTGAGCAAAAAAAATAAAGCTGGAGGCATAACACTACCTGACTTTAAACTATACTATAAAGATATAATCACCAAAACAGTATGGTACTGGCATAAAAACAGACACACTGATCAATGGAATAGAAGGTAGGAATTGAGCTAACCAAGGATGTGAAAAATCTCTATAATGAGAACTACAAACCACTGCTGGAGAAATTAGAGAGGATACAAGAAGATGGAAAGATATCCCATGCTCTTGGATCGGAAGAATCAACAAATAACTGGATATCAATATGGATGAGAATGAAACTAGACCCATACCTTTCACCATACACTAAAGTCAACTCAAAATGGATTA
>NW_007726152.1:245019-250565 GCF_000696425.1 Galeopterus variegatus
ACCCCAGTTAGGATGGCTAAAATCCAAAAGACTCTGAACAATAAATGCTGGCGAGGTTGTGTAGAAAAAGGATCTCTCACACATTGTTGGTGGGACTGTAAAATGGTGCAGCCTCTATTGTAAATGGTACGGAGGTTCCTCAAACAATTGCAAATAGATCTACCATGTGACCCAGCTATCCCACTGCTGGGAATATACCCAGAGGAATGGAAATCATCAAGTCGAAGGTATACCTGTTCTCCAATGTTCATCACAGCACTCTTTACAATAGCCAAGAGTTGGAACCAGCCCGAATGCCCATCATCAGATGAGTGGATACAGAAAATGTGGTATATCTACACAATGGACTACTACTCTGCTATAAAAAAGAATGAAATACTGCCATTTGCAATGACATGGATGGACCTAGAGAGAATTATATTAAGTGAAACAAGTCAGGCACAGAAAGAGAAATATCACATGTTGTCACTTATTTGTGGGAGCTAAAATAAATAAGTAAATACACACACAAAAAAACGGGGGTGGGGGTGGGGGTAAAGAAGATAGAACAATTACAATTCCTTGAAGTTGATACAAGAAGTGAACAGAAAGGACATTGTTGGGAGGGAGGGGGGAGAGGGAGGAGGGAAGGAGGGTTTGGTGATGGGCCCCAATAATCAACCACATTGTATATGGACAAAATAAAATAAAATAAAATATTTTTTTTTAAAAAAGAACTTAATATGGTCAAAACTGTGTCGGAAAGTTTGAGTTGGTTAAATCTGTAAGTCACTGATGATAATAATAAAAGAAAAAAATCCTTATGCACTTATTACTGTCAAGCACTGTTCTAAGCATTTTACAATTATTATTTTATTTAATCCTCCAAACTATCTTATAATATACTTATTAGTTTTGTGTCTATTCTACAGATGAGGAGAATGAAGCAAGATAAAGTTCAATAACTATGTTAGTTTTAAAACTGGTTGGTAAACCTGAAATATCTTTGACTTGAGAAATGCAGCTATTGAATACAATCGTATTTTCTTTAATGTCTTAATATTATAAATACCTCAGGGATTTTTTTTTTTTTTTTGGAACATAGATGATATTTGTACCAAAAGTATCAGCTGGCAAAGAACTAAATCTGAATTTTTTTTTCATTTTTGTTTAATTTTTAGTTTCCAGTGAATATGTGGTTGAACTTTCAGTCTAAAAATTTGATGGATTGAAGGACAAAACTCTTTTTTAGATACTTGAAGAATCTGAATAGTCAGTATGCAGTTAATGTAGGGGAGTCAAATTTCGAATGAGGGTAGGAAGAATCCACGTAGCCTGCAGGATGGAGGTGAGGGGTAGGAGTCCCACCCAGTGCAGGATGAGGGGTAAAAATTGAAGAGGTAAGAGTATTCTAAAGTAAAGGCTTGAGACAAAGGAGTTTGTACCAAAGAACACTTCCTGCTGCATGCTATTTCTGCCTTTAACCACATTCACACCATGGCTTCCTAACCAGCAATGAGATGCCGTTCTTCCAGAGCCTCAGATGTCTTTGTAAAACCATAAGGAAGGGCTGTGGCTGATTCATTAACAGAAAATTTACAAGCCTACATTGTCTTTGCCACAAGATCAAATAGCCTAAGTTTGCAGGTTTCCCAGTTGAAATCAATATTTGATCCAACGTTTCAGTTTATTACCATATGATGTAGGTGATGATGTTAAGTGTCCCTGTGAAAGCAATGGCAGGGTTACATTATTTCAGTGGCTGAATCACAAAGTATGGGCTTTTTAGCAGTGCATTTACTGTAATTAAGCTAAGTAAGAAATGTATAGTATAGTATAAGACAAGGAAGATTTTGTAAAGACTAAGTAGGAAATAATACACATTAGTGAGGTTAAGAGGTACCAGAAAAGTCTCCCCTTGTTCATTCTATCTTCCACATAAAGTTCCATATATCCCCTACTTGTAAGAATGTAAGAATGTGATCCCTAAAAGATGAATGATATGTTGGGGAAAGAAAAAGAGAAGTAGTAAGAACTAACAGCTGAGTACCTTGCACAAGCTAAGCCTGGGAATTGTGAATCTCTCCTTAAATCCTCACAACAACCTGTAAAGGAGGTGTTGTTATCTCTATTGGAGAGGTGAAGAAAATAAATCTCATAGTGAGGTTAAATAACGAGTAAGTTCACACGGCTGTTAAGTAGTAGATACAGGATTCTAACTCAAGGCTTTTTTGTATTCTAAATTTGTATACACTTACATTTTCTGTAGTCCCATAGTTTAAATAATCAACTAACTTAGCAAAATCCAGTGAAAAAGGATCACAAATGAGATAGGTACATTTTGGTTACTATGGTATAAAAAGGAAAGAGAAGAGGGGAAAAAACGGTGGCGTTAGTATGAAGTGTTGGAATGAAAAAGAAATGATAGTCGAAGAAGTGAAAACTGTGAGAAATAAACGTCTCTTAATAATTTTGTTTATGGCTTGTCATAATAAAGTGTATTGGCATGAGCTAAGTGAAAGTTGAATAAAGATAATAGATGTGAATGCATCTAGCACCAAGCCTGTCAAACAGATGGTGATTAAATACTACTTTCCTCCTCTGAAAAACTTTCTTTGTCTGACTCCAGTGGTACTTTGTGCCCCTGGTCCTTCTCCTGAATCTGTCATTCTTTTCTACCTATGTTTCCAGAAGGCAGTATTACAGAGAGGAAAGAACACAGAAAACCAACTCTGGCTCTATGCCTACTGTGCGGTACTTACTATGGCTGTTTTACCAAGTTACCTGACCTCTTCAAATCTCAGCCATATTTTCTGATTTGATCTCCACAGCCCAGAATTCCCATCATAAAGCCATGAATCTTCTGTATACCAGCTCCCATTTTAGCTTCTGGAGCAGTGCTATTCAATCTGAAATGCATCAGATTCATCTAAGGAACTTTAAGAAAACACATATGTCTAGATCTACTGGATGATTAAGAACCTTCTAGATCATCGTTATCCAATATAAATATAATGTGAGCTACATCTGCAATTTTAAATTTGCCAGCCACCATGTTGATAAAGTGAAAACAGGTGAAATTAATTTTAGTAATTTATTTAACCCGATATATGTAAAATATTAACTTTCAATATGCAAACGTTATTAGGAATGGTAATTTACAGTTTTTTAGAACTCAGTCTTTTAAATTCATCTCAATTCAGGATAGGTGCATCTCAAGTACTCAACAATCACAAATGGCCGGTGGTTTCCATATTGGACAGTGCAATTCTAGATCTCCGTCCTGTTCTGGCATTACTTTGGGGAAGAGACTACTGTTTTGACCCTAGTACAGTGGGGTGACATATGTCATCCCAAATCTCTGTTCTTTCAATCCTTCTTAGAAGAAGCTGTTATGAATCTCCCTCCTTAAAAAAAGATACTCTAATTTTATCTGGGATGCCAAGACATTCCAATTCAACTTTGGTTCATACATACTATACATATACTATGGTACATTACAACTAATGAACAAAACCCCACAACCCTATAAAAATAGGATAGATTACTAACTTAAAAACTTGATTTTACACATTTTTCTGTGTTCTTTCTTTTTTTTGTTTTTTTGCTTTACAGAAGTCTATATTTTTTTCAAAATAATTTGTTGCACAAACTACTGTTGAGTTAAGCTATTAAAATGATTTTAGGGTTCTAGTCTTGCAATGCTAGAAAAGATGCCCACTAACATATTCTGTTTTATAAAGCAAGAAGACTACAACATTTTATCAGCTTAATTACAAAGTCCATTTAAACAGAACTCCCTGGGGACTGTAGAGTTTGAATCTTTACTGTGTACAATTATCTTTGCCCAGTGAGTGCATGAAATAAACTACACTGTTTCAGGTTCTCAGTTAAATTTTTTTTTAATGTTGTGAGAGATAAAAACAGCATGTGAGCAAACATGGTTTGCTGCTCAATTGTTCAAAAATTTATTCACACAAACAATTGTTGCCATAATTATTAATGCTAAAAATATGTGAAGTTACAATGACTCTGCATTTGAAGTCTAGTATGTGTCATTTGTTTTATTCATGATAAACAGATCAGTTAGTTGGAAAAATCCCATCTGCTTAGATATATCTCTTATTATTTATGAGAACCATGTTTAGGAATGCAGGCGGCACATGTGCATAATTAATCCTGAAGAGAATTAGACATTGTTTGATTCACAGCTGAATGCAATTAGCATTAGGAAGTTTACATATGTTGGCAATAACACAGATTAGCAACTAAAGTGCTTGTTAAAAAATTTAACCTGAGGCTGCTGGAGCAGACCTTTCTTAATGATGCTTTAAATGTTGTTGATGAAGTAATAATCAATTTTGTTTTATAAATAGTAAATCAAGAATTTAGGTCTAATTAACAGTGCTACAGATCACTTCACTTACATATCAGATGTACTTGTGATGTGTGCTATGAACTTTCTTTGAGTCTTGTGTGCAAACAGTTGTTATGGGGAAGACATGATCCTTTCTGGAAAAATAAATTGCTCTTCAGCTAGAGAAGAATGAGGTGTCCACCTTTTGGAAGGACTCCTCTAGAAATATTTAGCATGAGAGTTCTTTGTCTCTCTGCAGCTTTTAATTGCAGGAGGGAGAAACAATGCCCTCTCTCCCAAACAGAGCCATTAGCCAGCTCTACAGACTGTGAAACACAGTCATCTAATAGAGAGGGAGGAGAAAATGGAAATGATGGAAATGAGGCCAAAAGTAAAATTGAGCTGTAATTGTTTACACTTCAACTTGGAGAAGTTCACCATTAATTAAAATATTTCTGTATCACTCACCAGCAGATTGGCAAGAAGGAGGCAGGACTGCATGAGAGGTGGGGAGCCTTCTAGAAAGCAGGCGAGGCCTTGCACAAGGGAGCGTCTCCAGTACACAACTGCAGCCTGTGCACGCGCTCACTCGACATCATTCACACAGACCTCGTTTGTGGTTTTGACTCTTCCTGTGCATCATCATAAGTTAGAATAATACATTTCAGAATGAACGGGAACATAAACACAATTTATTCAGGAAATATTTACCATGTTTCATAGAGTCTAAGTCTTACCTTTCTTTTTTTTGGATCTTAGCATCTCTGAAATGTGGGTGCCTCTCATAATGATGACCATCTCAGAGTTAATTAGCAACATTTTTTTTCTTTAGTACATAATAAGTTCAATTATCAGTCAATTATTATTATTAAACTAAATATTATTACTATTGTGAGGTTGTGAACTTATAAAGAATCATCATTATAGTGACTCTTTTCTGGGTGATAAAGCAATGATGGTGGATGTAAGAATGTAGAATGTAAGCTCTATGTGGGCAGAGACTATTTTACTGTTTGTTTACTGCCATGTCCCCAGTGTTGAGAACAGTGGTTGATAAATAGAAGTCGTTCAACAATTCCTTGTTGAAGGAAGAAGCAGTAGAGCCTGGAGCCCACCATCTGTCCTGCCACTTGCTTGAATGCCCAGTGAGCAAAGATAGTTTTTACATTTCTTTTTTTTTTTTTTTTTTTTTTTTTTTTTTTTCCGTGTT
>NW_007726152.1:250894-257967 GCF_000696425.1 Galeopterus variegatus
AAAGGCGGTGGGCCCCCCCCTTTTCCCTCCCCTTTTTTAAAGGCCCACGGGGAAAAAAAATTTTTTTTTTTTTTTTTTTTTTTTTTTTTTTTTTTTTTGTCTTTTTCCGTGTCTGGCAACGGATCGCAACCCTCAGTGTTGCCCCCGCACCGGACCGGGGACCGGCAATGGGACCGCAACCCTCGGCGCTGCTCCCACGCCTCGCTCAGCCAGTGAGCGGGAACCGGTCTGTATGTGGGATCCAAACCCTCGGGCGGGAGCGCCGCCACGCTTCCCAAGCGGCGCACTTATCCAGTGCGCCACCGGGCCGGCCCTAGTTTTTACATTTCTAAATGCCTGAAAAAAAATCAAAGAATAATATTTCATGACATACTAAAATTACATAAAATTAAAATTCCTGTGTCTATAAGTAAAGTTTTATTGGCACACATCCACATTCATTCACTTATATTTTGTCTATGGCTATTTTCTCACTACAATGGAAGAAATGAGCAGTTGTAACCGGGACCTTATGACCCACAAAGCCTAAAATATTTACTATCTGGCCACTTAGAGAAAGTTTGCTGGCGGCTAGACTAGGCTATTGTTGACTGGCCATCAGGAGATGATGTACAGCCTAATTATTCTCTGCCCTCACCAACTCTGTCACAATGGAATTACCTCCAGCTCCTCATCCCACTGAACCAGGAAGCTGGCATATCACCACTGGTAACTTACTTGATGACAAGGAAGCTAAACTCCATTCTGAAACCCACCCCCAACACCCTATGATTGTCCTTTGACCCTCATAAAATTAAATTAATTTTGGCTCTCTTGGTAGAAATGCATAACCTGAATTGTATATATTAAAGCTTAATGATAATACCTCCTGGTACATGATCAAATTTGGTACAACTGTAATCCATTTGGCTTGTATCCAAGAAGACCCATTAAAGAAAGAAAGTACCAGCTGAATTTCATTATAAAAATACTCTGTGTTATGTGGTCCTGAGACATGAACCGAGAGAGTGTTATGCTTTTCATTAAAGATTATCAGCTTCAAAGATCCATTCCTCATTCACATCTGCTACGTGCTAGTTATTTTCTCTTGTCCACTAAGAATACAGTAACTACAAAAGAATCACAAAGTGTGGGCAGACAGGCAGAGAGCCAACAGTCAGAGGATGTCTGAGAGCAGGACAATGTTGGAAATGAAGCAGCAGTTCAAATGTGGTTCCACTGGACCCTGGTATAGTCACTGTGTAGAAAGACTGTGCATAGAAAGCAGACTTTAAAGGAGAAAAATATAGGTATAGATAGAGAAAGCCTATGTATTCATTTTAATATTCTTGAGTTCCCTTCCCCCTTTCTCTTCTCAATAGCAGAACCTGCTAGAAACGGGAGTTAATTATTTGCATGCAAACGGACACACATAGCATTCCATTATTATAGGCTCACTAATTTCTAAACACCATGAGGATCCATGATCCATCTTGTTCATAGCTTCATGTAGCCCCAGCACCTCCATGCAGTACACAGCTGATAAATTTTTCTTGACTAAAGAAAGATGCCCCAGACAGGCACTAGTGTAGCGGGGTTCCTTTAGATACCCTTAGATCATGCAATTTTTTGTAACCTCTACACCATCTGTTGATATTATGGAGTCGTTTTGAATGCAGAGATACATACAAATGTGTGGAATAAAACTCTCTCCAAAAGAATAAATGGGAGGGGGAAGGAGACAATTGTTTAAAAAATAATAGGACTTCAAGATAATGTTACTTATTGTTTTATCTTTAACTAAAAAGTAGATCCCTGGCATAAATAATTATTAATACATTATCCTAGTGAAAACAAGGACTGGCCATAAATGCTTTCTTATTTATCTGCAGGAGAATCTGAGATTTTAATGTTTATAATTTTACCAATTTAGGTTACAGTGTAGTAATTCCTACAAGTTTCTATTAAAAGCAAAAGAAGTTATTTAGGAACACTGTCACCCATAGCCACTAATTTACCACCCATTAATGTTCCACTATAAATTAGTAAGATCAGTATTTTCTAAGAACATAGAGCTGAGGAAAAAAAAACAGGAATGCAAAAAACTTTAAAGAGCTGGATCAAATATCAAAGTTGATAGTATGGGGTACTGTCAATAGGCCAAATCTACAGTGGTTTGTTGGGAAGCTGTTGAGTAACCAAAAGGCACTTGGAAGGAGATGCTAAGATTGGGAGGAAGTTAGCTTGTTCCAGAGAGTACTAAGTCCCCAGTACTTATTTCCCCCTTCTGCCTTTTAGTTACTCACATATGCACGCACACATACCCACAGAGTTTTAGCAAAGAGCAAGTCAACTTGCTAGATATTTCCTCACCTTCTTTATAGTTAGTTGTGGCCATGTGTCTACATTCTGGCCAATGGGAGACAAGCAGAGATAATATTTGCAACATCTAAATTACATCCTGAAAAGGAAGCTGCTTATCCTCCACCACATCTCTCCTTCCTCTGTGCAATAACAAGGGCATGGTGCTGATTACTCAATGTATCAACCTTCCAACAACATCCACCTGCCATAACAACATCCCACAGACAGGATAGCTTAAACAACAGAAAATTGTATTCTCACAGGTCAAGAGGCTAGAATACAAAATCAAGACGCCATCAGGTTTGGTTTCTCCTGCAGCCTCTCTTCCTGGCTGGTAGAGAGCTGCCTTTTAATGGTTTCTGCACATGGCCTCTTCTCTGTGCATGCACAGAGGGAGAGAGATCCCTGGTGTCTCTTCCTCTTATTACAAGGACACCAGTCCTGTAGGATTAAGGCCTTACCCTTTTGACCTCAATAACCTTTATTACTTCCCTGTAGGCCCTATCTGCAAATATACTCACATTGGGGGTTTCAACATATGAATTTGGGGAGGACACAATTCAGTTCGTGACATCCCCTAGGTGATGATGGGGCACTGTGGTGGAAAAGATCCATCCTGGGTGATTTCTTGAAGTGGAGGCATGAGATCTTGCACTGCCGTCCCTTCTCTGGACTGTTACGTCTCAGCCACTGGGTTTCTGGATGTGTCTGTTACAGTAGCTGTGTCCTAACTAGTAAGGTGTGAAAGAGGAGATCCAAAAAGAACTTTCTCTTACTTCCCAACCCTGCTTGGGAAGTCTTTATAAGAAAAAAAAAAAAAAATGAACAGGTCATCCACCCTCTTATCTGGATTCCTTCTTTGATATGCTCTGACTCTATGTATAATACTAATCTAAATATAAACAAATAGGCAAATGCTTAAAAATCACAGTCTCATCTTTCACATAACAACTCTCTAATCTGTGGCAGCCAGATTAATTTTGGTCCTAATTTGTGATAGATGCAAGGACACCAAAGGTATACATTCAGATATTAGCTTAATCATATTTCTTACTGCATTCATGCTGCCCACATAAAAGATAAAGTTCATCTGTAAAGTATATGCCCCTGTGAAAATAAAACTCTTTTCCATGAAATGAAAATATTTCATGATATCTCCTTCCTCAGAAGACTTAGCAAATAGGGGAATTACTGGGTTTCCTCTGGGGCCAATAGAAGCAGCTAAAATTAGATATGGTGACGTTTGGGCAACTTTGTGAACATACTGAAAACCACTGAACTGTACACTTTAAATGGGTGAATTATGTAGAATGTAAATTATATCTCAATAAAACTGCTAAGAAAAAACAAGTGGGGAAAGTGGGAGGTACATGGCCAAATCAAATACATTGAGAAATCTTGCATACTTTATCCACCCTTAGAGAATTTATAAAGGCTATAAGATAAATGCCTTAAAAATATAACTTTTATATTCATATAGCTATATAGCATTGACGATTCAAGGTCTTCCTGAAATTATTTAACCTTAAATCACTTCAACACTTAATCTCTCATAGCAGAGGCATGTGCTCCACTGTATGTAATAGATACTCCGAACTCCCCTCTCCTGGCTTAAAAAGGGATATAAATGTTTCACACAACTTGTTCAGGAGTATGGAGTTTAGGGCGGGCATAGCAGCTCAGCAAGGCCATCAGGTGAGACTGTTACCATCTTCTGCTCCACTCTTCTTAGTATGTAGGAAATTGTCATTAGATTTGGTGACTCAAGTACCTCCTGCTCCTACTCTGCCTGCTAAGCATGAAGAAGGGAAGCATTTTGCAAGAGATTTCACTTACCTTTCCTTGTATTGAACTCTGTCATGTGGTCTCTCCTAATGGCAAACAACAGTGGGAAACCTAAAACTTAAGTTTCCCAGCAGTATTCTACAAGAAGAAAGGGGAGAAGATTGTTAATGGCTTTGACTCTCCAATTAGTATCTGCAAGGCCACCATTTTGACTGCTGGGCATGTATGAGTGTGTGTGTGTGTGCGCACGCACACACACACATGTGTCCTTCTCCTCCCTCCCACAGTTCACCTTATAAGGAATGCACTTACTCCTTCTCACATGACACAGTTGCCAGGTCACACCCAGTAACTGCATCCATCCTGGAGTCCAGATTTCCGTGCAACGTGCAGCCTTCATCATTAGGTTCCTGCTATCCTTCTTAAAGACTGATAAGCTATCAGATGAGCTATTTGCCCTCGACCAGTCCCTAACAATCCTCCTTCTGGGGCAAATCCCTGCACTCCTTATCAGATTAAGTAATGATTAGTGCTGATCACCAAGTGTGATAAAACAAATGCAAATCTCCTTGAGGTATCTTGTAGTATACAAAATGAATGGCACAGTACACACACATACGTGCGTGCGTGCACGCACCCACACACACCACCTTACTATTTTTTTTAAATCCTGGTTATATTTAGTTTCTCCTAGGGTCTCCAAGGTACCAAAAATACAAAACAAACAAACAAACAAAAAATAGGATTGGATAAAGAGAAAATTGGAGGTTGAGGGAGAAAAGCTAAGTGAAAAACTATAGCCTTAAAATTATATTTCAGGGGTAAATATGTGTGAGGGGCACCTAGGAAGACATGTCAGCCTTTGCTCTGGTATACAGTCCTCCTGGTGGAGGCAGACAGTGGCGCTGTGTGTTTGGAAGAGGAGCCCTCTGGCATAATGGAAGCTAGACTGAAAACTAGAGTTATAGCATGTCCATTGTTTTTTCTATCAGAAGTGATTAGGTTAAAGAGGCAGTTTCAGGATGACAGACACTTACCTACATAACCTATTTCCTGTCTCTGGAAGGGGTCCCTTGCACAATGAGCACACAAAAGTGTACACACACACACTCCTTGTTTCTTTGTTTCCCTAAGAGTTTTTTCATATTAAAAAACAAAGATAAAATATTAAAAATATTACTATTTTTTTTTCCTTTTTGTCTTTTTTCATGTCTGGCAACGGATCACAACCCTCAGTGTCGCGCCCGCACCAGACCGGGACCGGCAACGGGATCGCAACCCTCGGTGTTGCACCCGCTCCTCGCTCAGCCAGTGAGCGGGAACCGGTCTGTATGTGGGATCCGAACCCTCGGCGGAGCGCCGCCGCACTCCCAAGCGGTGCACTGTAGCAGTGCGCCACCGGGCCGGCCCAAAAATATTACTATTTTTAAATATTATTAAATATTACTCATTTTTACCAAACCAATTGAATTAATTGTTCCCTTTTATAATGATATCTGTGAATGAATTAAAGTATGTATATCTTTAGGGGGGACTTTTACAAGGATTTACTAGTAGAGATTGTTATGACATGTCTTTTTTGCCAAAGTATTCAGTTTGTCTTAACCCATATGTTAATTCTTTTTTAAAGTTCCCTGAAGTATTGCTGAAAGTCAGAGGAAATTTTATAATTTTTAAAGTTCACTTTATACTTAATTCCTCTTCTGTCTTCTCTAAATATGGAGAACAATGGATTATTATCTTTCTATACTGTCCTTGACCTGTAGATACAGTTAGACCTTTCTCTTGGCTAAATAATCCAACTTGCTTTAACTTTCCTATTTCTCAACGCTTTAACAGCTCTCATTGAGGTCCTTAGTTGATATAAATAGCCATTTTCACTTTTTTTCTCTGCATGATTATTTGAAATAGTATTTCTAAGAAAAATTTAACGTAACTTTAAGTGGTTCTACACTATGTATATTACAGGGTCTAAAGAAATACACCCCCAAAATTCAAAAAGACTAGTGATTACTTTTGAAAACTTAGGCTAAACTAGGTAGCTCCAGAAAATGGGATAAAATAAAACACGTAGGTTTTATTTGTCAGAACAAAAAGATTTGTCGTGATAATTACAATTTGACAAGTCTATTGTGAGGCCCCTGAGAAGGGAAAAAAATCCCACAGCCTGTATAGGATAATAGAAACAAGAGCAATAAGCAGCATGAGACTTTATAGGGGGGAAAGTCACTCAAAAAAACCAAAGCCCTTCTCTCTTTAACAAAATTGCAGAATTAATAGATGAAGGAAAAATACGTAGTTTAATGCACCTGGACAGCTATAAAGCTTTCAATAAAGTTTTACATCAAAAAGCAATTCAAATTATCTTATGAATAAAGAAGTATAACTTTCTAGACAACTGAAACCTTTTACCTAATAAAGTACTCACCAAAGCTTTTGAAGCCTAATATCAGGCAAAGAAATATGAAAGCAGGCTTGCTTCAATGTTTAGAGGATATGGGGATACCTGCCACATACCTCCAGGTTTCTTTCCCACTAAAGGTCTTCCCCTTAAAGACCAGACCTTTATTCTCTGGGAGACAAAAAAAATAGCACCAGAAATGTTACAAAGTACAGACACCAGGCACATTGGAGGGTAGAGATGATGGGGAGGGGTCAAGAGCACAAGAAGCATGGTAAGCCACCCCAGCTCACTGGTGGCCCAGAAGTGAAAAAATAGTTATGTAATAATATTTATACATAAACACTATTACCTTAACCAGAAAATTATAATGTAATTAAAATTATATTGAGACAGTAGGAGAGAGCAAGTAAGTGGGGGGTGTAAGAGAGAGGTAAATTCTATACTTCCAAAACAAAAAGCCAACATATTAGTTCTGTAACTGTAAAATAGAGAAATGGATATATATATATATATATATATATATATATATATATATATATAT
>NW_007726152.1:258311-314683 GCF_000696425.1 Galeopterus variegatus
TATATATATATATATATATATATATATTTGAAACATGGAGGTAGATACCAGAAGAAACACGTTAAATGCACTAAAAGTAGTTGTTTTTGCAGAGCAGAATAGTGAGGGGTGTGGTAAGGAAAGCTGTATTGCAGCATACACTTTTTAGTAACACGTGTGTTTTTACTTTCAGAAAAGTTGAACATAATAAAACTAATAAATGCTGATAGGAAGAAGTCAGTTGAGAAGATTATACTGAGTTCTGTCCAAATCAGCAAACTAACTGAGTAGGTTAAGTTATGGCCCTGACCTTTTGACTGGTCAGTGTTTTCTTATTTCTGGGAATTGGCCATTAATTGGAACCCTCTGGACAAATTTAGACTTCTCTGAAGTTACAATAGGCACATAGATTAGGTCACAATTTGTAAAGTGCTCTTTATAAATATGATGTCATTTTATTGGCTTAAATGCACACAATTTTATTATGTTTAACTTGGTTTTCTCAAGTGGTTTTGTTTGGCATGTATAGAAACACAAATTCCACTTAAAAAATTAAAACCACATAAAATCCCTGAAGGTATTAGAGGAGTATATTTTTCACTTAAAACTTTATGTCTTTATGTTTTAATGGCTTCACATCTCTACCCAAGACTTTATTCCTCAAATTTTCATCCTCAGTTTTGATTCCCATTCCTTTTGGCCTGCACGGTGGCTAAAGTTTTTTCCAGCCTCTCAGGCTCTGTAGAAGCTCAGATAGCGACTGCGAGCAGTTTCCTCTGACAGAGGCTAACCTGGAAGGAGCTTCAAGAAATGCAACAAGGCACCAGTCACTGAAAACTCTTCAAGGCCCTATTGGTTGGTTTTATGACCTCACAAAGACAAGCTTCCCAGAAGTAATCTAAGTTGAATATGGATCAGGACCTACAGTTATTTAGGATGGACTGATATCTTAAGGAATCAAAAAGAAAAAAAATCATAAGATTATGGAAAATAAACAGTCACTCATTCTTGATCTCTTTGGTCAAAGATAAGAATTTGCACCAGGAATTGTATGATCCAGTGCAACATTTAAGTAATACACAAGCGGTTGGTCTATTCAAGCAAATCAATAGAGGGAAATTGACTTGTTTATTAGGCAAGCAAAGTAACAAGGTAACCAAAAAAAAAAAAAAAAAAAAAGAAGAAAAAAGTTTGCCCCAGTGCTTTTACTTTTCAAACAGTTTTGTTGCATTCTCAGTTCAGACATCATAAAAATAAAACGCTTTATCTCAGTTATTGGAAATACCTTTTTTGTTATTTTTGATGACTTAAAAGGGAGCATACCATTCTGAATTTCACAGTGACCGATGAATTTGTAACAGACAATATTCTTTTATTTCAGGAAGCAGCCAAAAGCAATTAAGGAAGACTGTCTTCATCACAGCAGAATACACTCTGTTAAACTAATTGGAACATTATACACTACAATCTTGGCAAAATGTACCAACCATGAAGAGCTGTCACCGTCTTACTAATCCTGTGATGGCCATAGGAGGACAAATAGTTGTTGTTGACAAGTGTTTGATCTTCATAAGTCTGCTGCTGTGACAAACTACAAACTATATTTTATCCTCGACTTCTGTGATCCTTCACCCAGATAAGAACCAACACCTGGCATCTTTTCAAATTTTCTTTTTTTTTTTTTCCTTTTACATCAGTGGCAAAAGTTAAAAAGGTAACATGAAAAGAAAGATGAAACAGGAATACTGTTCAAATTGAAGGACTGTAGTTTCAAGTTTCAATCCTGTATCAAAACATCTCCGCCTTATCTTCTTTCCAGTCATCACAGATGATGAGTACAAAGAGGTACACAAACATCAGTACAATGCTGCATGTGTACTGCAATCCAAAAATCACAGCTACGAAATTATACCTGACATATCAAAAACTGACAGTCACATCCTCAAGATTTCCTTCTCTCATTCCCATGGACCTTCTTTATTAATAAATCTGACACATAAAAAGCATCTATATGACTAAAGTGTCAGTTACTGGAAAGACCGTTTTGATCTATTTCTCAACTTTTAGAAGAAATATTCTCTTTTTCATGAATACAGGATCCGTTCACTGACTGCCAGCTTTCAAATGACCACCTCTTGAAGTTTAATTTTAAGTTTTAAATAAATATTGTATGCATGCAGAATAATTACGATGCTCTAGAGAGATACTGTATAATGACATTGATTCTTTTTTATCTGAAAATGCCAAGCCCTTAAGGCAGCAAAGTCTGTGTTTGCCACGGATGTGGGAAGGCTCATTCCATGTGCTAAATTTCAGAAGGGGCACGCATGGCACTTTCATTAAGACGCTAGCAGTATTTCCTGAGTAAACGTCCATTTTCATGAGTTTGAAACTTCTTTCCTTTAAGACTTATCTGGTCTAAGCTACAGAACAGAACTCACTGGCCTTCACATGAATGTTTCACACAGATTTTTTTTTTTTAAGTGAGCAAAGCATTTCAGTTTTAAAATGAATGAATCTAATAAAATCTAGTTTGTTAATGTATGAAAATCCTCTTCACAGTCATCCATCATACTGCATAGTATTTTACAAATGACACTTGTATGTTGCTATTTAAGGATGAAAATATTTGTTAGGCTTGTGTTTATATATGGTATCACAGCTACCTACCAAATGCTATTAGTGGATCTTTTTCACCTGTTTAGAAATACGACAAGAATCAGGCAAGAATCAGAGATAGAAAATCAGCATTATGTCATATCTTTCGTGTACTCTGTCAGGGTCCTTTTAAAAATTGTATCCTTTATTTAAATATAGCCTACTTATAACTTAGTAGCCACAGACACACATTAGGAAAATATTATTCTATAGTAAGATTGCATCCAGATTCAGGAACCTGTTTAAATATGTTGGCTCATCAAAATAGTTTTACAAAATCAGATAAAAAAATACTTAGCCAAAAATATTGTTGGTCAGTTGTTTAACAGTCAAACTCTATTTGATGTATGACTTTCTTGGATGTTATTTTGACCAGTACCTTATTGGGGCTGCTACTTTTCAACCCATCAGCAAGTCTCATCGCTCTCCTTTCAGTGTATTTCTTAAGTCTGACTGTTGCTTATCGACTCCACTGCCATCCTGGACCAGCCTTGACCATCTATATCACTTGGACTTCAGTCGTGGTCTTCTAACTGGTCTTCCTGTTTCCAATCTTGCCCCATTACAGTCACAGTTATGCATAGCAGCCAGAATTAATTTCTAAAAAACAAAATCCAGATACTTTCACTCTCTACTCACAACCCTCCAATGGATACAGATTACAGAATAAAACCCACAGTGCTCTGGATATTGTAGGGTTTTAGGTCACTAACCCCCTACAATATCCACCCCTGGCATATTCTCCAGTGTCACCTCTCACCATCCTTTCTTCCTTCCCCCTGCTCTAGCCTATGTTGCATGTATTTCCTTCAACGAGGGAAGTTGATTCTTGCTTCAGGGTCTTTGAACTTGCTGATCCTTCTAACTTGAGTATTTTTTCCCCCCTATTTTTCCATGATTCTTTTCTTTCTTCCTTTCAGCAAAGAATTCTTTTCTGACTACCCTTTTTAAAAAGCCACTCTTGACACTTTGTCTGCTTATCCTGTTTTCTTTTTCTGGTGTTTACTGCTATCTGAAAATAAGATATATATTTACTTGTGTATGTGTTTATGGTGATTCTCAACTGTTGTAAGTTCCATGAAGCCTTAACTTTCTCTGTCTTGTTTGTTATTATTTCCCCAGCATCTAAAATAGCACTTGAACAATGAAAATAAAGGAATTGATATGTGAATAAATGTTGGGAAGGTAAATGGCTGATCTTTGGATTGATATATTTTTATTTCCCAGACATGCTAAGTCAGCTTATGCTGATCTTTAGTTAAGAAATCATTTATTCATGCCCATGAGCGCTACTACACATAATCTCAAACTTCTGATTGTCACAATTTGTAGCTCAATGCTGTACCTTTGATATTTACTGCAGGTGTTTTCCTCAACTTTGTCCATAGAGGCAATATTTTAAACACTAGAAATACTACAGTCTAACAGATATATATATGCATACTGATTAAACATTTCAAAGCATGAGCAGAATGCAATTAATACAAAAATTCTGATTCTGGCCTTTTCTTCTGAGTCCCACAATTATATATGCAACTGATGTCTGAGATCTTTTTACGTGTATCTTGGAGGCACATCGATTTTAACATACCCAAAAGTGAACTCATTATTCCCTCCCAAACTTTTCTTCCCCCGTATTTCTTTTTATTTTTGTAAACGAAACCACAATCTAACAAGTCCCCAAGTCAAAAACATGGGAGTCTATAATCCACGCCCTCATTTCCCTCCCCACCCCCAGTCTCAAGCCACTGTTCATTCTGGATTTTCCACCCTTCTCTGGAGCTCCTCTGACACCGTCTTAGCTGCACACCTCCTCATCTGGGCTATTGTAGCTTTCCGTTAACTGTCTCCTTATCTTTAACTCTGATTCTTTGTGATATTTAATAATGTTTATTCCATCTGTAAATATAGTGGCCTTTTAAAAAATCTCCCACTGTATCCCCCAAACTTCACGCCTTGTCCAAGGTGGACAATGGAGATTGTTCTGAGGACACGGCCCTTCCAGAGCCCAAGCCACTGCACTTGCGCTCCTTCCTTCCTGGGAAACTTTCCACTTTTCATAGCTCTAATTACCACTCACTCTTCATGGCACTCTTTAAGGATTTTGTCTCTTTAAAGTATATTTCTGTATTTCTCACAATGTCCTCGATCTGCTTCCTGCCTCACAGAACTATTCGCTTCTTTGGATATGTGCTATTATTATAATAGTTACTATTACACTGAATACAATGAGGTAATTATGCCCCTCTGTGAACTAAATCTATGAGCAACTTGTGACCGGTAACATATTTTACTATTACGATCTCAGTACCTAACAATTGCTTAATAAATATTTGCAGAGTTAATGAATAAATGAGTGAATAAATGTATATTTTGTTTTCAGGTACGTTAATGAGTTTGGAATTTTTGGCAATTGCTAAAAAAATATGTTTTTAAAACAGAGTTATTAAGTCAAGTATATAAAAAATGTGTTTCAAAATTTTCTGGAATCTTTTAATAAAGATAAGCCCGGTATTATTTTTCATATTCAAGGTGTCTACATTTAGTATATTTTTTTCTTTTGAACAATTCTTTCTAATTCATTCTTTATTCATTGAGTTAATGCTGATTATAATTAATTGTTTTGATCTTTGTGTCTATGTCACATGAACTGTTATAGGCATTCCATTATAATTAAACGTACATTAATGGACATTTAAAACATGCCACCATTTTTTAATAAAGCATATATATGTGGTCCACTGCTGGTGAAATGACCCAATAATATATCAGAACAGTAGTTTGTAATTTTGATAGAGAATACATTTGGCTCTCAAGTTTTTAAATCAAGGCCCTTTTCCAGTTGGTTGAGTACCAAATGCATTGCATAGATTCTCTTTACATATAAAAGTATTAGCTATTGTCTTGGACAGATTTAAGTATAATGATAAGTGAAGTCTAACTAGACTAATTCTGAAATTATTGCCTATGCATATATTTAAAAATTGTGTTAAACTGCTATTGGAAAATATAAAATAGTGACTAAAAATATTTTTTTAATCCACTGTCAAGTAAACTTTATTTCCAACTTCACCACTCTTAATACTATTTTGTCTGTATTTGCTTTTTAATTTTATCTTCTTGATATCATTAAGACTCATTTGACATTTGTTCTAAAATTCTTTATATGTTCTATTTCAAGGTTTTCCACTGGTGTCTCAACACAGGCCGAAGGTCCCACAGAGGCATTTTACATTTCATATTTCAACCACAAAGACTTCATTTGTGTCTGTTTTATCCTTTGGGGATCTGTTTAAGGTTTCTTTGGCAAAAAGGAACTAAATAAGAATATTTAGTCTGTAAGTAAATAAAGTTTTCAAACCATTGCTCTACTGTTTGAGAATTTTGGTCATCATTTTGTAAAATTTTGGAAGGAGAATATTTGTTTGCTATGAATATACATTTCATGCAATAAACTTATCTTTCATTTGGTAAAGATATCTTTATTTCTCATTTCAGAATATTTAATAAATATAATAAGCACTTTCATAGAATTCATATAAACACAGTTCTTACGAGAGTCCAAATGCACTCCCTTCCTTTGGAAAAAGCAAGTTTTCTAACCTGTTTTCTTTAATTTCCAGATAGACAAGTTTCAGAGTAAAGTTCGTAGAGAATAAGAAGAAATCACAATTATTGAGTTCATCCAACTTCAAATTTTAGAGAAAAACACTACATTAAACTGTTAGCAAAATCTGTATCTAAAGAAGTAATCTCTCATTTGCATCACAGGGAAAAGAGCTTGCTTTTTATTTCTTTACTGGCTCACAATGGCTGGGGCTGATGTGATGTTACTGTGAAAGGAGTATGGGTAGATTTTGACAGAATCTTCCTTCTTCATTCTAGAATTCATCAGTACTTTGGTGACCAGTCAGTCTGAGTGGTCTCAGTTGTTGATAATTTAAAAGAAGCACTCACTATGAGGTCAGTCTAAAAATTAGGAAGACTGATTTTTATAGATAGATCTATTATCTATATATAGATTATATAGAATGGAAGATATGTTAATTTCATATTTCTGGGGGTTATTTACTTATATCTAGTGGAGCAGTATACTGTATGTTAGAAAGAATAGAGATGCTGAAGTTAGATAGACCTATATGTTTTAATCCACTTCTCTTATCTAATTCTGAGTGTTGATATCCTCATCCATGTAAAACAGAAAATAAAGCATTCTTGTTTTAGAATCTATGTGAATACTCTATTATGGTCCAGGCATGAATTAAGTGCTAATTAAGTTGGTGAAGCAATTGTACAGGTGGTGATTAGTTGTACCTTATAACAGGAGTTGTCTCGCTGGAACATGGCTAGACAAAAGCATACAAATTTGCAATTTGTTGATCAGAGTATTAAGAACTCTGTTAAGCTAGAAGTAGAAAACTATATAGTTTCAGAATGAACTTAATATTATAACACCCCCAAACATTTATTTCTGAGTATAGAATGCTTAAATTATATATTTATTTCTTTAAAGTATGACAAAAATATCTAAGTAAATTTTTACTAGCTATTCACAATAGAAAAGCTAATTAAAAATACTTAATATGCTTGATTCAATACGTATCATGATTTTCCATAAACTCAGAAAATAACCTTTGCAAAGTTATTTCATTTGGCTAAATCTTGTCGAAACAGAAACACTGACATGACCTTACCACCTGTAGAGAACTTTCTAAAACTATGAAGATAGCATAGTTATATTTATGATGGTGAGTTTGTAATCTCCAGTATTTTTCCAAAATTTTGAGCCCAATCTCCCATTAATCTCTACAGTTTATTTTTTAAGAACAAAATTGCTCACAGAAATGCTTACTGATAGGCAAGACCATTTGGGGCTAAAAACAGAAATCACAGCAATCAGGTAGAGGGTGTTTGTGCTCAGTTCCTTCTAGATTCAATGATTATCTCTTCTAAGGTGTCCTGAGACCACACATTAAAGTTACTCTCAAAAATACTGTTTCAGTTCAAACTTATTTTACAACTACCTATATTTCTGCCTCACCTCTATCCCAACCTAATTCTCCTGAGACTCATTTTTTCATGGATTGTGTGGGTTACTAGTAATAGCTAACTAAAATCTGATTTAGTGTATGTGATTCTTTCCCCATATAATATAGCACATTATAATGAATCTGGAAATGGCCAGTGTTTCCAGTTTTAGTCTTTATTAAAGTTTCATTGTTAAAATAATTTAGAACAAGCCAAAACTGTGAGAAGTCTTCAATAATAGCAAAGCTACTTTTGCTGGATTCAATCAGATCTTCAATAAGACACAGGTGAAATTTTTCCCATGCTCCTGGTATCTTCTGTTGTACAAGAATCATAAGACAGTCCTTCTCCTGCATCCCACCCACTTTAAATCTGTCCAGTAATCTGGGAAAGTGTCAGAAAAAGAATGAGCAGCCCAATACTGAAGTCAAGATAAGGGGACACAAGGTTAAATGTGGGATATACAAGAGTACATCAAAAAGTTAATGGGAAAATTCATTTTATCTTTTAACTCTATATTTCCATGAATTGTTTAAAGTACCCTCATATATTCAAGGATCATTTAAATATTTGTAATATTTGAAGGCTTCATGAAGGACTAAATGATTTGTCACTTTATACTTCCTCCATATGAAAATATAACATTAAAAATACTTTTCCTGGGCCAGCCCGGTGGCGCACTGGAGAGTGCGCCGCTTGGGAGCGCGGCGGCGCTCCCGCTGAGAATTTGGATCCCATGTGGAGACCGGTTCCCGCTCACTGGCTGAGCACGGTGCGGGCGTGACACCGAGGGTTGCGATTCCATTGCCGGTCAGTAAAAAAGACAAAAAAAGAAAAAAAAATACTTTTCCTAAATGTTGCCATCTTTACTTCAAGTAGCCCATAATTACCTGTGTCAACTCATTAAAAAAAATCAAAACAATTGGGTTACCTGATTAAAGATTACTTATTTTATCTTGTATATTTTTGCTAATCAAGATGTTTGTCCCTTCACATTTTACTCTATCAAGAATTAATTCTACCCATTTTCTTCCACATAAAAAGGCTTAAGCAACTATTTCCTAAGAACATTCTCATTTCGTTGTATTTCCATGAAATTTGTTTCAATTGTTGAAATAATACCCAATATAATTCATCAGAGGGCACCAAAGAGAAGGAGATATAAAAGTTGCTTCCCAAAAAAGGAGTTACAGCTTGTCTGTTTTATTCACTTTCTCACTTTTAAAAGTAAAGTTATGCTGAAAATAGAGTATTAGAATCACATCGTCCAGGACTTAAACAATATATTTTATATCTGCTAGCTGGGTGACCTTGAAAAGGTTACTTGTAACTTCTCTGCTTCTCAATTTCCACATCTGTAAAATGGGAAGACCAATAAATATTTCTCAGGGATTCCAATAAGCACTGAAGATGATAATGTGCCTGGCATGTAATAAGCAATTTATAAATGTCTGTTTATTCTCACTTTTACCCCCTCAAGTCTAATGCTAATTAATTGACAACAATTAAGTGCATTTAACGTTTAAATTTGCAAATGAGTTTACTTTCTTTCAGTTACAAGTTGAAATCATGATTCATAAATGTTTTATGACCAATTTAATATCAGTCAAAATATTCTAACAATTAGATTCCCATGGTGACAAGATTTTATTTTAGATGTCTTTTTTACTATTACAGAACATATGTATGGAATGTATTCCTGAACTTTAATTATATTTGCTCAATTCAGATGGATTTATGCTACAACTGCCTCATTTTGGGCCTTTTTTCTAGATTACTGTGACAACCTCCTGAAAGGGTTTCTTTACTTATGTTCTGTGCTGTAGCCAGTGATTATTCTAAGGCACACATGATCGTCTCTCTACTATGCTCCAAAATTTTCTATGGCTCCCAACTACCAAAAGATTAAAGTCCAAACCATTCGTCTGGCATTTTTTAAAGTGATTTTTTCACCCTTCCTTTCCTGTCCAACTGACTCACCCTTCCTGTATACTCACATTCTCCCACACAACTACAGTTACATAAATAGCCAAATACCTATGCTGACATATTCCCAGTGCTGCAAAGTCAACATGCTGTGACCTCTATTTCTCCATACCATTGTACAAACAGTTCTTTTGGTATAGAAGTCCCTTTTTGCGCATACACTACCACTACCACCACCCTGGCCCCATCTCTGCACATGACAAACTTACCAGAGGTATTTCAATCTTACTCCTCCCAGGGGTTCCATGTCCTCTGAAGGCCAAGTAAGCTCTCAGACTAACCTGCCCACAGATAACAACTATTAACTTCAAATGACATACATTTTAAAAATGAAAAGCTTTCTACCATGTAGTGGTTTGAATTACGTCTCCCGAAAACTCACTGAAGCTTGAACTGTATCTCCTAAGTTTTATGTATTAGAAACTTGGTCCCTACTGTGACTGTTAAGATGGTGGGAAATCCTATTATGGTAATTGAAAGGTTGAGCCTTGAAGAGGTGATTAGAGTATAGGACCATAGGGAATGTATTAAAAATGGTGGTCAGGCACATGGTTCTGAGGGCTTTAAAAGAAGAGAGAGATGAGTCTGTCTTTCTCTCTGCTTCCACCTTCTTGCAATGTGTAACACCTGGGTCACTGTTGCCACCACCAGATGGACTTTAGACTTCCCAGCCTCAAAAACTGTAAGCAATAAATTTTGTTTTCTTTACAAATTACCCAGTTCTGTGTATTTTGTTATAAGCAACAGAAATGGACTAATACATACCATAAAGCAGTGAAGAGCAACCCAAAACAGGGAGATTCTAAAGGGAGATCGACACTTGGGGGAAGGCAGCAGCACCTGGTGAGTTTCTTGTTTTTATAGCTGCCAGCCAGAGGATAGGCTCCAGTTTGTACCATGCAGGTGCTAAAACTCTGATAGAAAATGCATAGTCATTCTAGTTTGAAGAACCGCAATACAGACCTCAAGGTGACCATAGCCACTGAAAAGTGAGGAGAAACCCAGGAAAAGAGAAAGCCAGAAAAGAGGAGACCCAAATTCTCTGTACATACTCCACTCAAATTTCTGGCAGAGTTCTAAACCATTTTTTTATTGGGCAGACTCAAGCAGCCTGGCTAAGGCAGAAGGAACAGAACTGAGATTTGAGTTGCTGCCCAAGAGATTGAGTTTGTAGTTGGAAACCAACTAAGTTCATTGCCTGCAAAAACAAAACAAAAATATATTGATACGCTTCAGAGGAATATAATCAAGTCCAGAGTTTTCTACACATAACATTCACAGTACCAGGATGTAACCCAAAATTGCTAACATATAAAGAAATAGGAAAATATGACCCATTCTCAAAAGAAATGGCATTTCTTGAAGACTGACCCTGAGATGACCCGTATATTGGAAATAATAGACAGGACTCTAAATCAGCTATCATAGCACTGTTCAATAACACAGAAAAATATGCCTACAATAAATTAAAATGTTTTAAAAAACTTCCTTTAAAGAGAAATTATAAAAAAGAAGCAAATGCAAGATTTTAAACTATAAAATAAAGTATACAAAATCAATCGTGCTCTTCCAGAAAATTTTCCTAAGTTCCCAACCTTTTGTTAAAATTAACCTTCTCCTCATTTATAGACTGATATTTGTATTTCTATTACAGCAATTTGCAGTCCATCTTCTGTGATTTATTTATCAATCTCTATCTTTCTGATAAACAATTTCTGGCATCATTTATTGAAGACCGTCTTTCAGCAATAGACACCTATTACAAACTTCCTGAACTGACAACCCTGTGAAATAGTTACCATCTTGGGCACTGAAGTCAAACATACCTGTGTTTGAATTACACCTCCAACAATCTTACTAAACCCCTCTAAGGCTCAGTTTACACATCTGTAAAATCACGATAACAATATGGATCTATTGTGAAGATTAAATAAGATAATGCATATAAAGCACTTAGCACATTAATTTATTCTGCAACAATGTTATTGAACACCCACTAGGTATCAGGAATCCTGCTCAGTATTAGAAACAGAGTGGTAAGGAAGACTTGTGAGATCCCTACCTTCTCAGAGTTCATAAATTAAAGAGGGAAGAAAGACATTAAACAAGGAAAGAAATAAACAAAATATCTCTTGATTTCATGAGTGCTGGAAAAGAAATAAACACTAACTGGATATGAGGAACTAATTCTGTAACAGCTCAATGAATGGTGGTTATTTTTGCTATTTTTCTATCATTTTTTTAATTTCTAAAAGTACTATACCTATGCTTTAGAAAGTTTATGATCCCGCAATCTCACTGCTGGGTATAGATACAAAGGAAAGGAAATTAGCACACTGACAACATATCTGCACTCCCATGCTCCTTGCAGCACTATTCACAATAACCAAGATACAGAATTAACTTAGGTGTCTGTCAATAGATGACTGGATTAAAAAAAAATACACACACACACACACACACACAATGGAATACTACTCAGCCATGAAAAAGAATGAAATTCTGTCATTTGCAGCAATGTGGATAAGCCTGGAAGACATTATGCTAAGTAAAATAAGTCAGTCACAGAAAGATAAATACCATGTGTTCTCACTCATATGTTGGCACTAAAAAAAATAATAAGTTGAACTTTTAGAAGCAGAGAGAATTGTGGTTACCAGAGACTAGGAAGGGGAGGAGAAGAGGGATTATGAGAGGTTGGTTAATGGACACAAAATTACAGCTAGATAGGAAAAATAAGTTCTAGTGGTGCAGAGTAGTGCTAGGCATCTATAACTAATAATGCATATTATATTCTCAAATGGCTAAAAGCGAGGAGCTCAAATGGCCTCATCACAAGGAAATGATAAATTTTTGTAATTACAAGTTTGCTAACTACACTGATTTGATCACTACACATTGTATACATGTACTGAAAGATAACTCTCTACCTCATAAATACACACTATACATACGTTTCAATTAAAAAATAAATTCCTTTTTAAAAAGTAAGTATATGCTAATGAATATTTGTTAAATTTACTTTCCCGTAGCTTAATTTGCATTAGGTAACATGAAAAAAATGTCATGGGCTATATATGGTGTATCCAAACCAGGCTAGCTCAGCCCATAACAAATCCCATATGCTCACTCTTTTCCTTCTAAAAATCTTAACCGCTTTAGAAGGAGAAAGTATTTGTTTAAATGCAATATAATAAGTTCATTAATTAAACGTAAAAGAACTGAGATATGGCACTCAAGGGAGGGACAAATTTGAATTGACTATGCAGATTGTTTTTCCTGGGAGGAGGCTGTAACAGCTAATCTAGGAAGGGAAATTTGTTGTTAAAAAGCAAACATTAGAATATAATAACTAAACAAGTGGTTTGGCATGTGGTGCATTAATTGAGCTAATTGCAGGTTAAGAAGAGGTAGATCTCACACTGCTAACTGTTGATTACAAGCAGGAAATTGCTGCATAGGAATGGAGTTTCAGTGCTTTAGCCAAGGAGTTTTGCTTTTGTTTAAATGTGTTTGGGTATGGAGTGGAAGAGCACTGCTAGAAAAACAATTAGATTAGTTTGTGACACTGGACCTCTTAGGGAGAGTTTTAGGGGAGTGCTGTGATTAAGCCTTTAGGACACAATTTCAAACAAACTTTTATCCAACAGAGGTCTCCAACACTCACCCCTCAGCACACTGCATGCTATACTCCTCCTCACAAATGCAAACACAGACTTCTTTTTCATAATGTACACAAAGCCTGAGCATTGTTGGGAATAAAAGTAAGAACACAGGAAGAAACACAACAAACTGCATTCATGTTTGTTTTCTTTCGAAAAGTACCAATTTAAAAACACAACTGAATTTTCTCTGCCTTATTTCTATCTGGGTCAATAAGACACTAGGTTTAAAAAGGGTCTTTGTTGTTTCTTGTTTATTTTCTCTTTAGAAGCCAGATAATATTAAGGAAATTTGCAGTATCTGTGACTAAAGATTGAAACTTTAAAATGGGCCTCCAGCTTCTTCTGAGTTTTTAAGTGTCCTTATGCTCTCTGATTCACATACATTTCTATTGTTCTAAGGGTTAAAAACTACACTATCACAATGACAAGCCTTATTACCCAGTCAAAGTAAATGGATCACCACATAACCTTTCAGAAATGTTCTTCCTTAAACTATTAAAACATTCCGTGCCCTTAGATGACAACAATTTCTCTGCCTTTTGAAATTTTTCTATCCTGCAGAGTTCATAGAGATATGCTTGGTTAAAATCAACTTATATAAAACTATGCACTGTAAATTCTGACACTTCTGTTTGAATCTCTTTTCAAACACTTGTCTTTGCTCACCATAATAGATGTCAGTTCTTCTGATGTAGTTCAAGCATGAGCTTCATATGAAGACTCAGCTATGTCTATTGCATTTCTGAAGCTACTACTCACTGAAGTTTTGTGCTGTTTGACATCAAAGATAGGCAAGAATCACCTGCTGAGTTCACATGCATGGAGCAAAACATCTTCAAATCACTTTTGCTAGACAAAAGTTTTTTTTTTTTTTTTTTAATATTCAGCTTTCACTATCGTGTGGACTTAAAGACAAATGCAGTCCTCGTTAAGGTCGCAACATCGCATTATTAAAATATGCATCAGAAGCTCCGAATTTAGCTAACTTTTAAACTAAAGGTAATTTGTGTAGTTGCTTCAGATTTTAACTTAGCTGCAAAGAATTCGCATCATTCAGATATTTCAAATATGATTTTTATTCAATATGCAGTTATTTTGCTCAGAGCTAAAACTACTTTGAATGTTCTCAAACCAAAAGAGAATATTCTAATATTTCCAACTTTAATAGATGTCCTTGACATCAATTTAAGAGATAATTCATTCAAAATAAATGTAAACAGAGTATTTAAAAATTATAGGTTTTTATTTTTTAAAAAAACTCTACTTAAATTTCAGTTATTACAAATAATACTACATATATCTTTTTTGAAAAATAATAACAGCAATGATTTTGATTATTAAGTAAGCAATGCAATTTGGCATTTCTTTCCTTAAATATCAACATTTCTCCTGACAGTATAAAAACAGCATTATTAAAGAGATGTGAACATGAAAATATTTTTTATGTCTGTGGTGTTCTAGATGAAAATTTTAAAATTCGGATTTTCAAAGACTTAATAATTAAACTCAACAGAAACATAAGTGAATGATATTAAAAATGAGGCAGTCCTCAGCTTGCCTATGGACAGGCCCTTTTGGTAATCTGTTTTTTATATGTCATTAGTTCAAATTCTGGCATTCATAGGACAATATTTTTAAACTTTGGGAGGATATCACATCTGTAAATTTCTGTTTGCCATATTTAGAATAGGTTTTTAAATAAATTTACTTTCCTTTGGCCATAAAACAAAGGGTACTGTAATATTGAAAAACGAAAACATCTAACTTTAGAAAGAGGTCACTAGATTGTTTTACTTTGCCTTAGATCAGCATTTAGGAATTCCTGCTCATGATTTTTCATCATCCGACCCAAGTATACCCTGGGCTGATTTGTGATCACACATGTCATTCAGTCCAAGCTGTCTCAGTGGTAAAGCACAAGGACAGAAGAGAAATATACAGAATTTTTTCCATCCACAAAAAGAATACAGTGGAGAAAGAGATAAAATGTCACGTCAGTGCAATCCCTTAGCTAACTAGTCGACCGTAGAATGGCCACTCAAGTCCAGAGTACCTATGCCTTTCTTTACTGCAATCTCATTTTGAATTATCTTTCTATGCTATGAAAGACTTTGATTAGAGAAATGGTCTCAGTTTTACATCCTGCAAAGTATATAGTTAGAAGTGGAATCAATTCAGACTTTAGCCAATACTATACCAGAACTAAAGAAGGAAGAAAAACACCAGAAAAATTGCTGACACAGAAAAATTTTCTAAGCAGTTACTATCAGTAAATATACTACATTTAATTTAAATGCATTATTTGTGTTTGTTGCAGAGATTGTTTTCAGCTCACCAAAATCCAGTTTCTTCATTTCTTCTTGGGTGCATAGCTATAATACAGTGTCCCTCGCAGTTAACTATAGTCATATTATTGAGTTCCAGCCAATAAAATGTGACCAGAAGTAATATGTGCTTCTTTTAGACTCATACCTGGCCCGTAAAACCCTCCCTTGGCTTGCTTCCCGTAATCTTCTTCAATAACAGCTTGAGAGGCATATGTTGAAAATGGTAGAGTTTCTGGCAGTCTGGGTCCCTGAATGACTGTGTAGGCACTCCTTTGACTTACTTACTCATCAGAATAATTATGTGAGTCTGAAATAGATGTATATTGTGTTTGCACCAGTATACATTTTGGGTTCTACTTGTTTTTAACAGATGGTCCCCTCGACCTACATGTTGAGGTTTACTAGGGACAGGAGATAGCTTACCTATGACCTACAGTATTAAATTTTATTTTAAAATTACCTAATTTTTACTTTTTAATTAACAAAGATGTGTATTTTATACTGGAATGCCCATGGACATTTAACTGTATGTCACATAAATGCTCTCCCAGTTCTCTCCTGGGAAAAGTGGCCCCTGATATAAGATGACACTCCACTGGCTGAAGCTGATTGGATAGGTCATCAACAATGTGGCTAAATATATATTTTTTGAGAAACTTGATGAATGAGGGGAAAGATTAGGTGGAAATACAGAAAGAAAATGAGCATATATCTAAAAATTAGCCAAATTTGGTAACCAAGCTACACAGATAGATTATCCTTCAAAACTTTTTAAGTACAAGGAATCAGAGAAAGATTTTTTTTCTCTTACTCATACTGTGTAAGAAAACACCCATATTAATCCAATTTCTGTTTCTTATAAGACAATACCTGAAATGGGGTAATTTACAGGGAAATGAAATGTCTTACAGGTTTGGAAACTGGGAAGTCCAAGTCCAGGGGCACATCTGGTGAAGGCTTTCTTGTGATCTGGGAACTCTCTACAGAGTACAGTGGCGATGCAGGCAATTGCATGTCAAAAATGGCCAGAGCACTCTTTATGTCCTCATTTTCCTCATTTGCTCTTCTTGTAAAGCCACCAGAGCCACTCCCTGACAATCCATTAAACCATTAACTCATTAATCCTTGAATGGATTAATCAATTCGTAAGCATAGCCTCATGATCCAATCACCTCTTAAAGGTCCCATCTACCAACGCCATATGAGGGTTGAATTCCAACATGAGCTTGGGGGGACTATCAAACCACAGCACCACCTGTGTTATATTATTGTCATAACAGAGTCACTTTATTATGCTCATGGATTATGTAGGCCTGGAATTTAAATAGTCAGAGAAGAAATGGATTTTCTCTGCTGCACAATGCCTAGGATCTCGGATGTGAAGGTTTAAAGGCTGAGAGTGAATTAATAGCTAGGAGGTTAGAATCATATAGAGCCATCTTCGGTCTCATATCTAGTGACTGACAATGACTGTCAGCTGGGACCTCAGTTGGGCCGTCAGCTAGAACACCATCATCTGGCCTCTCCATGTGGTCTCTTAGCATTGGCTTGTTTGGGCTTCCTCCCAGTGTGGTAACTGGATTTAAAGAGCAATCGCTCCAAGAGAAACTGGGGAAAGCTATGTTGCCTTTCATACCTTAGCCTTGGAGGTTACCTAGCATCACTTCTACTATAGCCACAAGTCTGTCTGGGCTCAAAGGGAGAAAACCAAGATTCTATCTCTCAGTGGGCTGAGTAGCAAAGTCACATTATAAGACGACTGTGTGGAATGGGAGATACTGAAATAGCCATCATTTGAAAATACAATCTGCCACAAAGTCATTAAACAAAGAATAATACATAGAAATAATTTAGAGTGAAGACAACAAGAAGAAATTTTATAGAACATCTAAGACAAAAGACTGGAAAAGCAATTCTACTCCTGCCCATGACAAACTAGCTGTTATAAATGGAATTAGATTGTAAAGTCTTTGGGTGGTAATAATATGTGTGTATGCCTACATGTATATATGTATAAATACATTTATATGCATATATATATATATATACATATGCATGTGTGTATGTGCATGTGTGCACACAAAAGATTTATAATTAGGATAAAGAACTACAAATACATACAATAGAAATACAGTCAACTCAATTTTTTAAATGAATAAAGGACATAGCAGGCACTTTTTAAGAATATCCAAAGGACAAATAAGCTTAATTTCATCAGTTATTAGGAAAATTTAAATTAAAACCAAAATGAGGTAACTCTTTATAACCACCTGAATGGGTAATATTTTAAAGAATGGTAATATACGTGTTAGTAAAAATGTGGAGCAACCAATTGGAATATACATAACACCTCTTTAGAACATTGGTAATATCTACTAAAAATGAAATACGCAAATTCTATGACTCAGAAATTTCACTTATTGATATATATCAACTGAAATATATACATATGTTCATCAGAGATGTGTATAGAAGTGATTATGGAAGTATTACTTATAATAGCCAAAATCTGTAAACAACCTAAATGTCCATCAACAATGGAATGGATAAATAAACTGTAGTATATTCACACAATAAAAATATCAATACAAGGAGAGGGTAGAGCAAGATGCTGACTAGGATTGCTGGTGCTCATCCTCCCCACAGAAAGAGACCAAAACAACAAATAAACAGTTATAGTTTGACCATAATGACTAAAGAAATGCACTACAGAGTACCAGGGGAGTTATAAAATTCTTTTGGCGCACAGAAGACAGGGAGAGCACCATAGAGAGCAGAGCTAAGTGCACCATCTCTGCCTTGCTTTCTCCCCACAGAAACCAGCTCAGAGTCAGGCAGAGAGAAGGTAAGCCAGAAAAATCCCAGCTGTCTCCACTGTCACCAAAAATGCCAGTAATCCCTGCCACAAGAGAGTTCCCCAGTCCTCTCATGCCCCAAACCCAGTTTGGATAGTAGCTGGGATTTTGTGTAGCTGCACAGCCTCTTAGTAGAAACCCAGGTAGAGCAAGTCCCAGCCTTCAAACCTAAGTGGCTATGGCACAGAGTCATCTTGAAAATGAACCTGCTGATAGAGAGCATCCTCCCTTGGGGACTGGTAAAAACTGACTCCCTTCAACTGGTAAAAACTGACTCCATGACCCCGGCTGCCTGGAGCCCAGGCTAGACAGAAAGACTGAGACCCCAGCACCTGAACCAATGAGGTATCCCCTCACCCCTACCCCCAAAAGAACAGGCAGACCTGCTCAGCAGGGAATCTGCCAATAAATAGTGGTCCACAACATTCATGTGCACCAGCTCTGCATAACCCACAGGTGCCCATGCCAAACCAACAGCCAGTTTGGCAGTAGCTCTGCCTCCCCTTGTGGCCCCTCACAGAGCCACCAGGCCCAGCTGCCCTAGTGTACACCTGCTCCGTGACTGACAGCAATCAGGTAGCAGCTTTGCCTCTACTCAGTGGGACACTATGGAGCTGCTGGGCCCTGCTGCACCCTTGAAGGCCTACTCAAGGCTCAACAGCATATCCACAGACACTCCACAGAGCTGTGAGGCCTTGCTGCACCTGTGCGTGCCTACTCTCTGCTTGACAGAAGATCTGACAGTGGCTTTACCTAAGCCAGCAGGCCTCCATACAGCCACTTGGCCCTGCTGCACCCACACTCACCAGCTTCTGGCCAGGCAGTGGCATCCACTCTTCTGACAGGCATTTGCAGAGCTGTTTGACCTCCACCCACCTACCTGCACTCAGGTACACATGCTTACAGCCCAAAAGCTGGTCAGGGTGCACTCACCCCCTGGGAAAGACAATCTTAGCTCTGCATGTCCATGCCTGGCTTGACAGCTGATTGGGCAGTGACTCTGCACCTTGGAGAGACTACCAAACAGCCAGTTGGCTCTCTGTGCTTGCACACATTTGGCCCAACAATGAGCCCAGAGTATCTGATGCAGCAAAACAGAGCCATTGTTACAAACTCCTGCAGTATAGTCCTCTGGAGCATTTGTAGACATCAGTGAAGAGGATTAAAACCAAAGAAACTGCACAGAGGCTATGCTACTTAGTCCACACAAAACCAAAGCCAATGCAACATATCCAACAGATACCCTAGGACCCACATAGAGGAAAAAGTCACTTCTCTGTAATCTACTCCATGAAATTGAGGAAAGTAACTACTCCATTAGATAGATGCACAGATATCAATGTAGGAACACAAGAAAATGAAAAAGCAAGGAAACCTGACATCCCCAAAGGAACACAATAAGTTTCTAGTAACAGATGCCAAAGAAAAGGTCAGTAGCAAAGTGCCTGTAAAGGAATTTAAAATAATGATCTAAAAGAAACTCAGTGACAGATATAAGAGTACAAAGACAAATAAATCAGTGAAATCAGGAAAACAATTCATGATTTCAATAAGAAATTTAACAAAGACATAGATATAAAAAAGAACCAAACAGAAATCTTAGAGCAGAAGTCAATGAATAAAATAAAAAATACAATCGAGATCTTCAACAACAGACTAGGTCGAACAGAAGATTTTTTGAATTTGAAAACAGATGTTTTATAATTGGCCAGTTAGAGAGAAAAATAAAAATAAAAATTAGGAAGAATGAAGAAAGCCTACAAGACTTATAGGAAATCACTAGGTGAACAAATATCTGAATAATAGGTTTTCCTGAAGGAGAAGAGATGGAGAAAGTCACGGAAACACTATTTAATGAAATAATAGATGAAAACTTCCAAATTATTGGGATAGATATGGATATTCAGATTCAGGGATCTGAAAGGTCCCCAATTAAACTCAACCAAAAAATCCTCTTGGGCACACATCATAATCGAACTGTCAAAAGTCAATGACAAAGAAAGAATTCTAAAACCTGCACGAAGAAAGCATCACACCACATATAAGGAAATTCCTATTAAACTATCAAGAGATTTTTCTACAGAAACCTTGCAGGCAAGGAGAGAATGGGGTGATATACTCAAAGTTCTGAAAGGAAATAAAACAAAAACCATCAGCCAAGAATTTTTTATCCAGCATAGTGATCCTTCAGAAATGAGGGAGAAATAAAGTCCTTCCCAGACAAGTAAAAGCTGAAGGAATTCATCAATACTAGACCAGCCTTATAAGAAATGCTTAAGGTAGTGCTACAGCTGGACATGAGAAGATGGTAATTACTATCATGAAATCATGAAGAAGTACAAAATTCACCCACAGAGGTAAACTTATAGTTCAATCACAGAACACCCCAGTGAGGTAATGGTGCTATGGAAATTCTTCAAACCCTGTAGTATGAAAGTTTAAAGTCAGAATGGTCAAAAAACTACAGCTACAATTAGTGGCTAAGGAAAATGCAATAGATATAAACAAAACTAAGGCAACAAAATATAATTTTTGAGTGTGGATCAATCTAGAGTATTTTCATGCAACCAAAGTTAAGTTGCTATCAGCTTTAAAAGGTTTATTATAACTACAAGACTCTTTGCATTCGTCCCGAGGTAACCATAAAAAAAGAAATTAGAGCAGATACACAAATGAAAAAGAAAAAAAAATAAACAAAACTTAGCAATACAGGAAACCTAAAATTCACAGTGAACCAAAAAAAAAAAAAAAAAAAAAAAACTTAGCAAAACAGGAAACCTAGAAATCACAATGAACCAAAAAAAAAAAAAAAAAAAAAAAACTTAGCAAAACAGGAAACCTAGAAATCACAATGAACCAAAAAAAAAAAAAAAAAAAAAAAAAAAGACTCAATAGCCAAAGCAATCCTCAGAAAAATGAACAAAACTGGAGGCATCACACTACCTGACCTAGAATTTATGCGACAAAGCTATAGTAACCAAAACTGCATTGTACTGTCATAAAAGCAGACATACTGACTAATGGAATAGAATAGAGGGCTCAGTAATAAATTCATGCATTATTGGCAGTTGATCTTCTATAAAATGCCAAGAACACACAATGGAGAAAGGACAGTCTTTTCAACAAATGGTGTAGGGAAAATAGGATATCCAAATGCAAAAGAGACTCCTACCTTTCATCACATATAAAAATAAACTCAAATTGGTTAAAAATTTAAATTTGAAACCAGAAACTATGGAACTACTACAAGAAAACATAGAGGAGATGATCCACGCTGTGGGGCTGGGCCCGGGTTTTTTAAATAAAAAAAATCTTGATGTGTCATATTCCAGGTACAAAACATTTTATAATTTAACTTGAGTTATCAGAGTATCAGTGTTAAACACATTTTGAAACATGTCTAAGAGAGAAAACTTACTAAATATAGTTAAGTTCTTTCTTACAAGGTTTGCTTTGAAAATGTTGGCATAAAGATATATACCCTATGTTTAGAAATCTGATGATATAGAACATTTGGAAAACTTTTGAGAGTTTTGTGAAATTGAATGAAGTGATCTGTATTCACATTTATTTTAATTTTTTTCTTTAGTAAACCAGACTCGTCCCAGATTCCTAAATATTTAATAATAATAAAATACATATTTTAATGTGTATTTTTTGTATTGTACAAATTCTAACTGACTACTTGGCACTGTGTGCTATAAATCTACTAGAAATATGCAATTCTTGTCACATTAATATTTTATACCACGCACGGCATTAGGTAAATGCAATGTACTTATATTAGTCCATTTTTGTTGCTTATAACAGAATACCTGAAACTGGGTAATTTATAAAGGAATGAAATTTATTTCTTACAGTTTTGGAAGCTAGGAATTCCAGAGTCCAGGGAGCGCATCTGGTGAGGGCCTGCTTCTGGGTGATGGCTCTACAGCACCTCAGAGTTTCACAGGCAAGAGAAATGAGCTGAGCAGCAGAGAGCTAAACTTCTCACTTACTCTCCTTATAAAGCCATCAGAACTATGCCCATTATAAGTCATTACTTCATGAATGAATTAATCCATTTACAAAGGCACAGTCACTATGATCCAATCTCCTCTCCAAAGCCCTACCTTTTAAATACCATAATTGGATTTCCCACCCTTTCTATGCTGTTACAATGGAGATAAGTTTCCAATCCATACAGTTTTGGGGGACACATCTGACTGATAGCAATATTCTAAGTGGAACTATTAGCAAAAGCAGAGTATGGTACAGTCCCCAATGCCTGACCATTCTGCATTCTTCCTCTCTATTTAGTTGGCCACATGCTCTGACTTGAAGGAACTCTGTGTAAGGATTTCTCTGATCTTTGTGTATTCTGCGGTTGTCTTCACACTCAACCTCAGTGCTTCCTTAACTATACTTCCAACAAACTACCTTCATCTGTTTTTCAACATAAATTCTACATTGCTATGCTATTTCTTTAATTTATTGGGGTTTAATATATCTTTTAAAGTGTATTACTGTGCTATCAAGGGTTTTGTTGCTTTTGTCAGTTATCTGGAAACAGAGTTGTCTGGATTTTCAGTGGCTCCCTCCGAGTCTTTTCCTTATAAATATAATTTTGCTGAATGTAAGGTTTTTCCAGAATGTCTAAGTCACCTTTAATCAAACTGCCTAAACTACATGCATTGTTTTATCTGTATATTACAGATGGATTGATATAAATAGAAATATATATTTTTTACATAATAGATATGACAATTATCTACAAAAGCCAATATCCACAACAAATATATTAAGGACTTTGTAAAAATTTGTTTTCAAAACAATACATTTTATGTGTCATAAGTAAAATATTCAATATTTTTTAAAGTGATTATCACTGAAGGGTGAATTAAACCATGTCTGGATGTTTTATTTCGCATTTTATAGAAGAGATTCAACTGGTTATTATTTTCATAAGACACCTATAAAAATGTATAGTAATCTAAATCACTCTAATAGAAACTATCCTTTAGAATAAAAAAAATTTCTCCTATATGTTAACAAAAATTATTTAGGCAATTTACATGATTAAGTTATTCAGCTTAAATTTGAACTGTGGCTTATTTGACACACATTGGTGATGTACATAGTTTCTAATTGTTTCATATGATTTAAAAATTCTACCTTTAAAGAAATTCAGAAAATTTACCTGACATACTTTGGCTTCTGAAAAATTTATATTTGTATCAGTATTAAATTTTGGCCAGTGTTTCAAAATAAGGAAGTTATTGTTTTAAAATTAACTGAACAGTTTTATTTTCCTTGGAAAAATAGATATAAACATAAACAAAAAATGCATTTTTAAATTTGTCTTCTTGCTCTGATCAATCTTTACATTTTATATATTTGCTTGGTTTTCATGCAGTTCAAATTTACTAAGGAATGCAAATTAATCATAACTTGTTTATTTTATAAAAATTTTTTGACAATTCAAGAAAGGTAAATAATGACTTCATTCCCATGTAACACAGAATAAAATGTTAATTAACCCTGCAGTCTGCAAGAGAAAGCACAGTATTGTTTTAAAACTGACTTTATTAGCTCAAAACATGCCAATTGTCCATCTCTGAACTGGTCATTTTTGCAAAGCGAATAAGATACGTAGACTAACCCTAAAGAGGCTTTCCCCAAACCTGCAGACAGGAGAGGTGGCTCCCAAAAGATCTGAACTGTCAAATATATGAAAAGATAATCATCTTCATTCATAATAAGAGAAACACCAATTAAAACTACCGTGAGATATAATTTCTTACCTATCTGATTGGCAAAACTCCAAAAGTTTGAAAACACACTCTGAAGGTGAGGCTGCAGAGAATCAGGAACTGTCCTATATTGCTGATCAGAGTGCAAGTAGTTACAACTTCCCTGGAGTTGGCAATATCTTAAATAAATATGTGTCAGTAGACCAGGAAATTCTACCTCTAAGAAATCTATCCTGAAAACATACCTCTCTAAATATGAAACAAAATTTAAAATAATCCAAATGTTAATTAATAGCCATCTGATTAAATAAACTATGGCACATGGGCACAACGTAGTATTATGTGACCATAAATAAGAATGAAAAAGATTTCTATGTACTGATATGAAGAGATATCTGGTATTATTGTGAAGGGGAAAAATCACAGTACAAGTAATATATATTTTATGCTACTTTTGTGTAAGAAAGAAAAAATAGACATATATGTATCTGCTTATTTTTGTAAAAAAAAATTAATAATAAACCAGAAAGTAATAAAAATGGTCACCTGTGGGGGAAGGAAGTTGACAATGTGGAGACAACAGAGATGACAGCAGACTTCATTAATAAATTGTTTTTTGTTGTTTTGACTTTTGAACCATGCACAAATCTAAAAATAAAAAGCAAGATGAATAAATAAGCCTAATTACTTTTAAAAAATTGTTAACATGACCACAGGAAAAAGAGAGAGAGAGAGAAAAAGGATTCTTTAAAGTGCTATCTAAACAGAATGCTCTGACTCTATATCCTTAGTGGGATATATTCTATGGAAAAATAAGAAGAATTCAAAGAAATTTTCAACCATTCTCAGAAGTGAAAATATATATAGTTAAAGCAAATGTGGCAAAAAAAAAAAATGTTTACAGTTGAATATGGGCTAGGGGTACGTGGATATTCATTGCAATATTTCTTCAGTTTTTTGTATATTTGAAATTTTTCATAATAAAATGTTGGAAATAAATCATGACCAAGAAGTTTTGAGGCATTTTGTGGGTTACTGTTTTGTTCCAAAGTAGATATTTTTACAAAGTAGAATAAAACATTCTCATACCACATGCCCCAAACCTTAGAAGAAAATAAATCTAGGAGGCTACTTGTGTCCTTAGATACACAAAAGAACTTAAGTAAAGATACAAAACTATAAATAACGGAGTCCAAAAAAAAAAAAAAAAAGATCTCATTCTTTGAATATATAAAAATTAAACATTTCCCTTCAGTGAAGGACATAGTAGACATAAAAATGATAGAGGAGAAGATATTTGCAATATCAAAACCAACAAAGTTTTAATACTTGGATTATAAGGAGTTTATGACAATCAACAAAGAAGACAAGAGTCTCAATAGGAAAATGAATAAAGGGAAGGTACAGTGTATAGAAGATTAAACCCAAAAGATTTTCAAAGTTATTAGAAATCAGAGACATGTTAATTAAAATCATAAGATAACACTTGACCCTTTTTAGATTTTCAAGTACTGGATGGGATGTGGGGATAAAACACAATCTACCACCAGCAAGCCTGTCAATTGGTACAAGCATTCCTGAGAGCATACCATAAACAAAGGCACCGCAATTCCACCCCAGGGTTTGTGTCTCAAAAAATCTCTGACATGGGAAGTATGTAAAAGCATGCTCCTCATTGTCAAAGCCAGAATCAGCCATTATGCACAATTATGACATACCTGTTTCTAAAATGTTGGAACATGCCGATAATGCTGGTGATCCTAGCCAGTAAGGATTTCCAGGAAACTGCCCCAGTGCGAAGACTAATGTCTGTTCTGATTGGACAGTACTTGCGATGTACCAGCTGTAAAGACCATTTTACCACTTCAGAGACTATTTTAACACCATGAAATGATTACAGCATTATTATTAGTAGTAAGAAGTTGGATGCATTCTGGGTGTCCATCATTTGAAGAGGGAGTAAACAAATATGGTGGGACATCATGCAGCAGTTAGAAATAATGGGTTTTGTTTACATAGCAACACACAGGTTGTGTGAATGTAGCACAGTTTATCCAATTCACTTCCTATTATATATGGGGATTTTTTCTTGATATTTTCCTATACACATAATCTTGTGAATATGTTAGGGGTTGTTCCAATTTGCACTCCCACCAGGAATTTTGAGAGACAAGCTCATACATACTGAGACTTAAGTTATACCAAACTTTCAAAAAACAGATAATTTCAGTAATATAACAACCGTTCCAGAAAAAGTAGAGAGACCAGTCTCCGATTCATTCTAAAAAGTAGATAATAAAACAAAACTTGGTTAATATAGAAAATTATACTTATAGATCAGTTTAACCTAAACGCATCACACAATTTTCTTAAATAAAATGAAGAAAAGCAGAATAAAACTATGAGTAATATTGGGGGGAAGAAAAAAACATGATAAAATTAAAAATGCTGTTCAACAAAAGATATCATAAAGAGGTGAAAGAAAAATTACTAGGAAATACATATGATATCCATAAAATTTATAAACAAAAAGTATCCACAATATGTAAAGAATCATACATATCAATAACAAAAACTTAAACAATCTAAGAAAAATGGATAAAGGACCATTTATGTTAAGATATTAAATCAGTCCTCTACAAATATATGATAACATTAACAATCAGAGAAATACAAGTGGAAACTACAATGAGAGACCATTTTACTTCCACCAGATTGGCAAATTATTAAAATTACTCTCAGTCCTGAGTGTTAGTGAGGATGTGGAACAGTGGAAATACTCAACCACTACTAACTGTATATAAATCATTATGACCACTTGCAAAAATAATTTCACATAACCTAATCAAGAGGACCATGTATGTTTATATACTGCAACCCAGTATTTTCATGCCTAGACATATACCCTTGTAAAAACCGTGCTCCTCCATACCAGAGTATACAGACAAGTATGTTTGTGGCAGCATTTTTTTTTTTTTTTTACAATATCCAAAAACTGAAAACTTTCCAAATGTCCAAGAGTAGAATGGACACATTTTAGTACATTTATACAACAGAATACAGCCATGAAAATGAACAAACAGCTATATAGAGCAACGTAATGAATCTCAGAAGCATAATTTTAAATAAAACTGTAGTAGAAGTATTTTACACAATAATTCTATGTACATAAGGTTCAAACCCTAGCAAACAAAAAGAATACATTATTAAGTATATGTACATGGGTGGCAAAACTATAGAGAAAAGCACAAGATTAACACAAAATTCAAGCTTGTGGTTATGTCTACAGTGAAAGAGGGGGGAGATTTGACTTGAGAGGGTCACCAAGTGGGCTTCTGAGGCAATGGCCACATTCTATTTTTTAAGCCAAGTGGTGGCAGTGCAAGAGTTCATTCTGCAAGTGTACTTCACATTGTCTTTTTTTTTTTTTTTTTTTGGAGGTTCCAGGGTCTTTTTATTTATTTATTTATTTTTTAATGTTTATTTTGTCAATATACAATGTGGTTGATTATTATGGCCCATCACCGAAACCTCCCTCTCTCCTCCCTCTACCCCCTCCCACCCAACAATGTCCTTTCCATTTGCTTGTTGTAACAACTTCAAAGGATTGTAGTTGTTATATCTTCTTTCCCCCCAACCCCCGGTTATTTTTTGTGTGTGTGTGAGTGAATTTATTTATTTATTTTTAACTCCCACCAATAAGTGAGAACATGTGGTATTTCTTTTTCTCTGCCTGACTCGTTTCACTTAATATTATTCTCTCAAGGTCCATCCATGTTGTTGCAAATGGCAGTATTTCATTCATTTTTATAGCTGAGTAGTATTCCATTGTGTAGATATACCACAATTTCCGTATCCACTCATCCGATGATGGACATTTGGGATGATTCCAGCTCTTGGCTATTGTGAAGAGTGCTGCAATGAACATTGGGAAACAAGTATACCTTCGACTTGATGATTTCCATTCCTTTGGATATATTCCCAGCAGTGGGATAGCTGCGTCGTATGGTAGATCTATCTTCAGCTGTTTAAGGAACCTCCAAACCATTTTCCATAGGGGTTGCACCATTATGCATTCCCACCAACAATGTAAGAGAGTTCCTTTTTCTCCGCAACCACGCCAGCATTTATCACATTGTCTTTTAATTCTATTTTTCCACGAATATTTTGAAGCATTATTATTTTGTAGATTGTACTTACATGTTTTACGAATTCTGGTTATATATGATATATTTCACAATATCTTATCAATAGTAGATGATTCTTTATGAGAAGTATCTTTATAAAAATTGAAGTCATCAACGCATTTTAAATGGATTATAGCAACATTTTCCCATTGTATTACTCTTTAAACTTTCACCAACATTTTACCTGATTTGCTTTTATAATGAAATCTGAACCTCATTGTTGACTTATATTCCATGTATTCATTTTCTTCTAACCTCTCTGACTCAGTTCTTCAACTCTGAAAAGCATGAGTCTAGACGTCACTTAGTTAACTTATAATTTCTTTGTTTTCCTGAATTCAGAAAAACTTAGGAAACAAAAGTTGTCTTTTGAATTTAAAAAATTAGTGTTATGGCAACAATTGATGATTAAAAGCATACACAAAATAATTGTTTTCAGAATGGTTTCCTTTCCTTTGCTACTCCTCTTTACAGTCAAACCTTCAAATAATGTGGCTTTAGTGAAGGACACATAACAGCTTCCTGCCAGTTGTGACTGAACAGTTTATATCTCCTGGTTTAAAAAAAAATGCACCATTTGTATGGAAATTTGTATTTTTCTCCAATACTCTTTCTATAAAATTTTATGTTTGCGAAATAAAAGGAATATTGCATTTATCTTAATAGGTAAAATTTCCAATATTTGGCTACTTCTAGATCTTTGATTGGTTGATTTCTTTATTAGGAGATTCCTCTTCCAGATCCCTGTGACTGAATCGCCCACGAGTATCCTTCACTTACAAATTATTTGGGTTGCACGGATTGGCATGCTTTCTACTCCTGCACAAGGTGGCTCACGTATACCACATGAGAGTACTTGAAGTGCAGGAACACTTTCAGAGGTCCGCGCTCCTGTGCCTCAGGCAATGTCAATATATCTTTTTTTCCTACAGTCTCCTGCAAAGGCTCCTGAAGCCTCTTGCGACCTGCTTTAGCAGAGAGACTTTGCTCATAGGTTATTGGGACAGCAAATTCTTCATGGTTCTAGCCTGCAGCTTTCTTGGTCTTATAAAATTATACAGATCGTCTTCTGGCTGTTGATATTTCCCCTATGCTATGTAAACTTTAGCCCCATGGCAATAAGAAAAACGTCTTGTGGAAATGCATATTCAGAAAGATATTCTTCCTCCTCTTCTCTTTCAGAGACCACCAAATGCATTTAGGTTGTTGGCAGATTTCTGAGTGAAGAACACAACTTATTTTCAATAGCATGGCTACTCACAGTGTTGGTGCCTAGGCCTCTAATAAAGTGTCTAGCCTCTGCCTAAGCATTTTTGCTTATAGTCATTTTTACAAAAAAGTTTTCGATTAGGAGAATCAATGCGGAATTCATTTATTGCTACTTGGGATCAATGATGTATTTGATATTAAAATATCCAAGTGGAATCTTTCTTTTCCTCCATCTACATTCAGTCCAAGAGAGCTCATCTGTTCTCATCACTTCAATTGTCACCTCTGCCAAGGTGTGCATCCTTTCTCCTGAACTCTAATTCTCTCTCCTGCACTTGTTTTTTCTCCTGCAAAAATCTCTAGTTCAATTGACTCACTCGTATTACACTCCTCTTGGATGATATGCAATCACCTGAAATGGAACGTCTTCAAGCCCTAACTCATGATCTCTCTCTAACCCACTTCAAATCGGTTCTCACGCTACTCCTGTTATCAGTTATACCATCATTATTCTTATCACCATGACTCTCCTAAATGATATCATTAAGTCTTGTTGGTTCCTCCACTGCCCTTCTATCTAACCTAGCTCTTCTCTGTCTTCTCACTAATACAGCTGTAGTTTAAGCTTTCTCTATCTCATGTGGATTATTCTCATAGCTTCCCTGTTGGACTTCAAGCTCCCATTCTTTCCGGGCTCTGAGCCAATGCACTCAGAAGTGGAAGAGGCAGGTGGTAGTGTCAGTTCAGGCAGTCAGGCAAGTTCAGAGGCCTGGCATTCAAAGAGCCAGAAAGCAAGAAAAGCGCTAGTGAGCAGACTTGGATTTTCATATTATAGTACAAGGCCATTTGCAGTCTTCTCTATTTCGTACCATCTGGTAGATACAGCCATTCTAGCTACTAATTTCAGTCAATATAAAGAATAAAGCTAGATTTTTTTAAGGCAGTCCTATTCCTGTTTGAAAAAAGGATGGAGATGCAGTAATTGAATCATATTATTAGTTCTCTAGTGCCTACTAAGCTAAGTCTAAACACTCATGGTTCTGGATGATCTAGCTCATCTACCATGTCCAAACCTATTTCTTGAAACTTCGCAGAATGTATCCTACACTAAATCAAGTCATTCTCCTTGATGTCCCACATGATATTCCAATTTCCATCTTTGTATCTACTCATACTTCTTTTTGCAAGGTGCTCAGGCATTTTTCTCTACCTAAATGAGCTGAATTTATTTCTCAATGCTCAATTGAACAGTCTCTTTTCTAAAGAAACTTTTTTAAAGTATTATATACAATATTAGTCTTTACCTTTACATGTCCTGCTCTACTAGTCTGTGTCACAAATTGAATACTGTCATTATTCATTCAGTCACTTCATGGATATTTACTGAGAATATTGTATAAGATTTTGAGTCTATATAATCAAAGATATAATTTCTGTTCTCAAGGAGCAAACGATCTCTTTGATGAGGAAGGATACATTAAAATAACAATAATAATAATAATGATGATAAAGACAATTCTACTTCTAGGGGTTATAGAACTATTTATAGAAATGTTTACCCAAGAACTGAGTATTACAGAGTGAATATCATTTTTCTAGGTATACCAGAAGAATAAAGAGCACTCCCAGAAGAGTGTAATTATTATGTGTACTCAATAACCTATCTTCAAGTCACAATTTTCTGTATGACTGACAGTGTATAAGAAAGAACTGAACACAAATGGTACTCTGAGCGCTTTTTATATACCATGGAATAAACTATATGGCTTCCCATAGAAAATGACTGCACAGAGAAAGTAATGTAGAACTTCTCTAGACTAAACTGGCCAAAAAGTAAACAGATGAGCTAAATCAGTCAAATTCCAAATAGACACAGCCAAGAGAATCCCAATGGTTATCTCCAAGTAGTAGGAAGGGGTTGTAGAATTGTGATCATGAGGAGCAGTATGCTTGTGAAGTTGCTATGAGAGTCTTTTCTGTAGTGAGCAAAAAATAGCATTATTTTTTAAATCTCTTATTTTTCCATGATAACTATGAAGTACACAAATAATAAAAGCCTCTGGTTATGCATAACAACAAAAATAAACTATTTATTGAATTGTAGGGTGTGCTTGGGTAGTCAATGCTGCCTAGCGAGGATGCTTTCTATAAAAGAAGTAGTAAGCACAAAGGCTGAACTATTCCCCCAATGACTGGTGTGTCAGATGGCTCATTTGGCAGGAGTGTAGAGTTTGGAAGGCAATGTTTTTAATGCGATGACTCCCTGTAATCCCATAACACTTCAGTGAAGTTACTAGATCCATGAAATACTGCCTGTCATTGAATTTCTCATAGAAAATGGAGAAGAGGCTGAACTGCATATTTCTATGTCTGCAACAGGGTGAAAACTAGACAGCATCCTTAGATGCAGAAATATGTAGGCGGAGAGAGGCAGTAGAAATAAGATATGAGTAAATCATTAAAAAACTTTGGGGAGGGATGTGAGCTATCATGACTTTAGGAATGAAAGTCGGGACAAGATTTCCAGATTTCTAAAAGCAGGAAGATGTAGGCAACACCTGAATTATTTATAATCAGAATTACAATTGTTAAAGCAACAGTGAAAATGGGAAACATTTTTGCTTGATGTTTGTATTAGTCAGGGTTTTCCAAAAAGACAGAATCAATAGGATATATACATTTAACTACATGAGAGGGGATTTATTAGGGGAATTGGCTGACATGATTATGGAAGCTGAGAAGTCCCATAACAGGCTGTCTGCAAGCTGGAGACCCTGGGATGTCAGTAGCATTGTTCAGTCCAAGTCTGGAAGCCTCATAACCAGGAAAGCTGATGGTGTAACTCTCAGTCTGAGGCCAAAGGCCTGAGAACCTGGCGGGCTGCTGGTGCAAGTCTTAGAAATCAAAGGCTGGGGAGCCTGGAGTTGTTGTCCAGGGACAGGATCAGAAGAGTGTATCCCAGATCCAGCAGACAAACAGACACATTTTTTTCTCTGTTTTTGTTTTTTCATCCCCTGAGCATATTGGATGATTCCTGCCCATATGGAGCTTCCCCATCAAGCTCACTCAGACTCACAAGCTAACCTTCTCTGGAAACACCCTCACAGACAAACCCAAAAATAATGCTTTACCAAGTTTCTAAGTATTTCTTAATCCAGTCAAGCTGACACCTAAAATGAACTATCACATTGTTCCTGCTTATATTCCTCCTGTTGAATTATACCATAATCAAGCCAGTAGTTGCTGTCATTTACATAATTGCTATGTGGTCACACATTTTCATGACTAGTTTCAGAAGACCTCAGAATTTCTTGAGAATCTTTCAGTAAGTCTGTCTAATGCATATTTCAGAGACTGGGTTTTCAGAAATACACTGTAAATATGTGTTAATGTGTTTGGGAGGAATATTTAAAGCTCTCAAATGAAAGTAGAGGGAATATCTAGAGAACATTTCCCTTCATTACTGCAGGCTGGGGAGATGGGTAGCAAAGGCCACTATGCCCAGATGAAAGAAACCTTTTGAATAGTGATTGTTATTAGTCCATTTGTGTTGCTTATAACAAAATACATGGAACTGAGTATTTTATAAAGAAAACGACATTTATTGCTTACAGTTTCTAAGGCTGGGAAGTCCAAAGTCCATCTGGTGGTGGTGACAGTGACCCAGGGATCTCACATTGAAGGATGGTGGAAGCAGAGAGAGCAAAGAGAGAGAGAGAGACTCTTCTCTTCTTTTAAAGCCCTTAGAACCACGCCCTTGATCACCATTTTTAATCCATTCACTGCTGCATGGTCCTACAATCCACTCACCTCTTCGAAGCTCCCCCTTTCAATTACCATAAGATTTCCCACTCTCTTAATAGTCACAGTGGGGGCTAAGTTTTTACTACATAAAATTCCAGTTTCATGGAGATTTTGGGGAACAATGTTCAATCCACTACACTCCACCCCTGGCTCGCCAAAACTCATGTCCTTTTCACATACAAATACATTTATTTCATCCCCAAAGTCTCAACTAGCTTCAATTCAAAAGTCCAAAGTTCAAAGTCCCATCTGTGAAATTCAAAACAAGTTATCTACTTACAAGATACAATGGTGGGACAAACATAGGGTACCAAGATACAATGGTGGGACAAACATAGGGTACATATTCCCATTCCAAAAGGGAGAAATAGGCCAAAACAAAGGAGAAACAGCCCAAATAAGTCTGAAACCCAGCAGGGCAGGCATTAAATCTCACAGCTGGCCAATCAGGTATCTTTATTCCATGTTCAACCTCCTCTGCATGCTGGTGTGGAGGTTGGGTCCCCAAGTCCTCTGGCAGCTCCACTTCTGTGGCTTTCCTGGTCTCAGGTGATGCTATAGTTCTTGCAGGCTGGCATTGCACTCTGGTAGTACCACAGATCTGGGGTCTCCATGGTGGTCCTGCTCTCATGGCCCCACTAGACATGGTGCTGATGGGGTTTCTCTGCTGCAACTCTGACCCCACTTTTCCATTTGGCATTCCTCTAGTGAAGGCTGTCTGTGGTGACTCTGCCCCTGTGACAGATCTCTTCCTGGCCCCCAGGCTTTTCCGTATATTCTCTGAAATTGTGGTGGAGGCTTCTGAGCCTCCACCGCTCTAGCATTCTGCAAGCCTGCAGACCTAACACCATGTGGATGTCACCAAGGCCTCCAGCTTGTATTTTCCAAACCTTCAGGACCAGCCACACCTGGAGCCAATTTACCCACAGCTTGAGCAGCCAAAGAAGCTGGTGTGCTGGTACCAGAAGCAGCTGCCTGAGGTGGTCCTGGGCAGTGAGCCTGTGGAGGGCTCCACAAGCCTGTTCCCCAAGACCATTTTGTCTCCTTAGGCCTTTGGGCCTGAAATGGAAAGGTTGGTCCCAGAGCTTCTTCAATGCCTTCAGGGCCCTTTTCTCCTTCTCTTGATAATCATTTTCCTTTGTACTGATCTTCTTAGCTAATGGGCTAAGGTCACTAGACTGCATCACTGCATGCTCTCTGCTTTTCTACCACATGGCCAGGCTGCAAATTTTCCAAATATTTACACTCTGCTTCTCTTTTAAATTCTGGCTTTATATCCTGCCTTTACTGCCATAAGTCAGCATAGGCTGTTACAAGTAGCCATGAAGCTTCCTTAATGTTTTGTTGCTTTGAAATTTTTTCCACCAAGTATTTTGGTTCACAACTCCTAAGTTCCAACTTCCACAAATTTCTAGGGCATGGACACAATGCAGCCAAATTCCTTGTCAGTTCACAGCAAGGGTGATATTTGCCCCATTTTCCAATAAACTCCTTCTTATATCTGAGACCTTCTTAGAAAGGTCTTTATAGTCCATATTTCTATCAGCATTCTGCTCACCACCACATAACTAGTCACTAAGACATTCCAAACTTTCCCTGGTTTTTTTGTCTTCTTCTGAGTCCTCCAAACTTCTCCAACCTTTGCCTAACACTCAGTTGCAAAGCTGCTTCCATATTTTCAAATATCTGTTATAAGCAATAACCCTCTTCTCTGGTACCAATTTTCTGTATTAGTCTGTTTGTGTTGCTTATAACAAAATACAGTGATCTAGATTTTTATAATATAAACACTGATTTATTTCAAGCTCATTATTGCCAAATATCTCAAAGATTTTACAAGGGCTATTGGTAAAGAAAGAGAAGAAAAGAAAGCACACTTGAATTTCATGAACTTATATTAAATGATATACTATGCCTATAAAAAAGAGATATTCATTATGAGTCTAAAATTTTTAAAGTACTACAACTTCAAAAATGGAAACACTGACAACCGTTTTTGATGTTACCTCATTTAGATTCTCAAAGGTATACAACGATATGCTGAAGGAACTAATGGTGTATAGTTAGGGCTCCAAACCGGTAGTTCTTCCAGCGCAGACTTACAAACTCATTGAAAATCTGGAAACTCATAGAAAGGAGCTTCTATTCACTTTCATATCTGAGAAATCTATCTTCTATGTAGCCTGAAGAAAAATTGTTGTATTGCTGTGTTTGATTTTTCTATAACATCATTTAATTTTTAAATATTCAGGAGTATGCTTTCGAACTCATTATGTAACAATTGATCATTAATTCAAACAATTTATGGATTGTGTAACATGTGCCAGGCTGTCAAAATAAAATTCCCATTTCAATTAAACGTAATAGATTACTGGTAAAAAATAAATAAATAAAGTAAGGATTTACTGGTAAAAAATAAATAAATAAAGTAAAGGAACAGAGACCACATTTACCCTCCTGCATCATGCAACAAGAGAATTGGACAAAATAAATCAACAAACATTTCTCAAACTTTGGGCAAATGGCAACTTATACCTGTGATCCCTGAATGAAAAGAAAAACATAAAGTGAGCGCTTAGTTTCACTGGACACAGTTTCCAGGCAGCAACACAGCAGAGAACCCCAAATAGTGTCCAGATGTCTCAACGTGTTGAGGAATCAGAGATTAAAGACCTGGGAGAAAAAAAACAGCTAAAATTCACAGAAAGACTACTGGAGAGAAAGTAGATACACAGAAAGAGAGCTCTATGTTCTGTAGAGAAATACTCTCTAGTTTTTGGCTTCAGGCTCAAATGCAAATGTATGAGAGAAATGACCTGAAGCTGGATGAAGAAGCAATGGAAAGGAGCTTGCAGAACAATCCCAGGGGCTGACACAGTGATGAGAATAGTTTATATTCCCACCAGCGTGATTGGAAAAACATCAGAAAATATAATTATCAGATAAAATCCTTAGATCTCTTTTTAGTAGTGGGGCTGAATTAGTCTGACACTACAGACAACTAACCTGCCCTAATGAAACTTAAAATCAAACTTTGAAATTATCTATCTTATTTCAGAGAATTAAATTCCATGCCAGAACAAAATCCAACTCTACTTAAGAGAATATAACAAGGTAAAATTCACAATGTTTAACAACAACAACAAAAAAACACAAATTAATAGGCATACAAAGAAGAAGGAAAATAATCTGTAATTAAGTTTTCTTTAAAAAAAGATTAGTCAATAAAAACCAGTGCAGAAGTGAGAGAGATGGCAGAAATAGCAAAAATAATAATAATAATAAAATAAAAAATAATAATAATAAAATAAAAAATTGGGAGGACATTAAAGGAGTTACTATAAAAATGTTCCATATGTTCAGCTAGGTAGTAAAAAATAAAAAACGTGCACGATGAAGAAAAAAATGAAACATATGAAAAAAAGTAAAAATAGAACATCTTTAGATTAAAAACTAGTGCAATATCTGAAATGAAAAACACAGTAGATTACATAGCAGTATATGAAACACTACAGCAGAAGAGAAGATGAATGAATTTCCAAACATAGCAATATGAAAAATACAAAATAAAAGACAAAGAAAAAAATGACTAAGAAAAAAAACTGAACCAAGCATTAATAACCTGTGGGACAATGTTATGTATCCATCTTGTAATTAATGTCCCAGAGGAAGAACTGGTACAGCCAGAAAAATATTTGAAAAAAGTGCTAAAATGTTTTAGATCTGATGAAAACTATGAAGTCACAGATATAAAAACTCAACAAGCCCCAAGCTGACTAAACATAAATAAATTATTTCAAAACACATTATAATCAAATTGGTCAAAACCAGTTATAAGGTGAAAAATCTTAAAAAACAACTAGAGAAAAAAGACAACTATGTTTGGAACAAACAGATAAAATTCACAGCACACATTTTAGCCAAAAACTATGAAGACAATGAAAGAACATCTTTAAAGATCTGATGGTGGGGGGGAAAAAGTCAATCAAAATTTCTTAAACCAGTAAAAATATCATTCAAAAATGAAGGCAAAATTAAAACTTTTAAATCAATAAACAGAGAATTAATCAGATGCAGTCTTGAATTGTGAGAAAATTATGGCAATTCTTTAGAAAGGAGGAATATGGTACCAAAATCTACACAAAGGATGAAGAGCACCAGAAATGGTAAATATGTTACTGTGTTTTTTTATTTTATAATTTTGTTAAAAGACTATTAACTATTTAAATAAAAAGTAACAGCAATGTAGTGCAGATTTTATAACATTTGTTAACAACATGGATGAATCTCAAAAGACTTGTGCTACATGAAAGCAGCCAGAAACAACCAACTACATACTGTATAATTTTATTTATATTAAATACTAAAACATGCAAAGCAAAAGTGAAGAAAACAGATCAGTGGTGGCCAGGATGGGTATTGGGTAGCTGAGTGACTGCAGAGGTGTTTAAAGGGAATTTAAGCATAACGTGAATGTTCTATGTCATGATTTTTGCAGTGGTCAACTGATTACCAATACTCACAAATCAAATTGTGCATTTACAATTGATGAATATCATTGTATGTAACGTACACGTCTAAAAAACTGATTTAAAAAAATAAAAAGACCATCAATCAGAAAAAGAAAGTTGTAGTTCAAATAACAGCTTTACATTTTTAAACACACTTGACAACTTTACTTTGACAACTTTTTTCATTGATGTCTGGTTTTTGGACTGATGTGACTGCTCATCAGTCAAACTATTCAAACAGATTTGTGGGTGTGGACGTGACCTTCATACAGAATAATCTTTTCTTAACATATGCTGGGGTCGGTAAGCTATGAATGGACTGCATATAAATGAAAGACGTAACTTTTAAAACTCTGATAGAAGGCACTAAATTTAAAGTAGAAAGCTGATTTTGCTCATTTCTATCTCTGTTCTTATCTCAGACCCATCCGGTTTCTAAGAGTAGTAACAATCTCTATAGAGTCAATTTAAAAAGTATGGCTCAAACCTGAGTTATAACATACAGATAGTCACAGGCTTGAAAAAATTTCTATATTTTAATACCAAAATAAAATTTAATAACTGGAAAATTCAACCCCAAAACTATTTTCCACCTTAGAAACATTCACTTTTAGCAAGCATAAATCCTCTATTCGCCTTAAGATTGGGAGCAGAGTTCACTTAGATAGCTTTGAAAGAGTCCAGGGGTCAGTTGATGTTGGCCTGGCCTAGAGTAATGGGAGAGGAACAGATTCCAAATAAATGTTGACACTGAGCTCACAGGACTACTTACTGATGGCTTGGTATGGGGTATGACTCAAGAACTTGGTGAATGATAGTTATATTTTCTGAGTTGGAGTAAAATGGCAGAAAATTTGGGGAAGGTAAGTTCAAAAGATCTTATTTGGACATCTTGGGTTTGAGGTGATTTTTAGATTTCCACATGGAGAGTCACAAAGGCCATTGAAAAATCAAGTCTGCTATTAGGGAACAGATGGCAACTGGAGATATATATCTGAAAGTTCTCAGCTTATAGATGGACTGGTATGGGCTAAATTGTATCCCCATCTCTCAATTTATAAGCTAAAGTCCTATCTCCAGTACCTCAGAACAATGGTATTTGGAGGTAAGTCTTTCAAAAGGTAACTAAGCTGAAATGAGTTCTTTGGGGTGGGCCCTAATCCCTTCTGACTGGTGCTCTTAGGAGAAGAGGAGATTAGGACACCGACACAGAGACAACCATGTGAGTACACAGAGGGAAAGATGGCCACCTGCAAGCAAGAAGAGAGGCTACAGGAGAAACCAAACCTGAGACACCTTGATCTTGGACTACAAACCTCCAGAACTGTGAGAAATACATTTCCATTTTTTAAACCATCCTGTCTGTGGCATTTTGTTATGGCAGCCCTCACAGACTAATACACAGGCAGAGCTTAAAAACAATGAATTGAATTTTAAAAAAACCCTAGGAAATAAGTGCTGATAGAAAAGAGAAAATATACAAGAGCTGAGCACTAGGGCGTTCCAACCTTTGGAGACTGGAAAAAGGAAGACAATACAATGGAGACAGAATGAGTAACTTATCAAATACAGAAAAATAAATAAATCATAAGTGTGTAGAGTCCTGGAAGCCCAGTGAGAAAATGAGTTTCAAAGAGGGGGTGATCAACTCCGCAAAATACTAAGTGGTCAGGTAGAATATAAACAAAATATTGACCTGTTGATTTTGCCAGGTTGAGGTCATCATGGACTTTGACAAGAGAAGTTTCATGGACTGGTTGGAATTGAAAATTGACTGGAATTGGTTCTAAAAAGACTGTAGTGAGTTTACTCTCTCCCAAAACTCTAGTACACCTTCATGAAAAAACTTTTAAAATCATAAAAGCATAACAATTTTGTGAACATGAGAGAAGACAATAGTAACATGATTTTAGAAACTAAAAACCAGATGGAGGATGTATAACTGACTTAGATCAGAGAAAGCCAAATCCTATGTAAGCACTGAGGAAAGCTGAGTGGAGTCATATTTTACAATGAGCAATGGATTTAGGAATTGCACATGAGCTTGAAGGGAGGAGTTGAAAAAGAAGACTGTATGGAAAGTAGCTGGAGATTATAATTGATTCCTATCTCCTCCCCTTCTAACCTGGCAGAAGACCAATGTTAGATCCCAGAATGCTGCCAGCTTGATCCTTATCCTCCAGGAAGGAGCTTGAAGACTTCTCTCTGGGGAATAAGCAAATCTCAAAAGGAAACACTTAAGGTTAATGACAACAGAGGTGGTCACCAGCAAACCCCCCACCTTCCATCACCCTTTGAGAAATTCATACTCCCGACTCCCCTACTCATATCCATACAAATACTCAGAACTTTCTATCAGCTCCTCAGACTCCCGCTCATACTCAGAAGCATACAATCAAAGATTACCAGACATCCAAGGAATGTCTCTCACAAGATGGAGATATGAACAACAAAATAAAACAACTTGAAGGAAACAGACTACACTGAAAGAAAAACCAATGGAGATCGCAGCAAGACAATGGCTGTCACCAGATGTAAAGAGAAGTTTATATAAGAACTGGGAGACCCACAAATAAGAAGACTTGATGCCTGTCATCCCCAAGGTCCTCGTTCCATCCTTCTAACCTGAGGACAAAAAGCCCACATGCACAAAGTTTAGATTTTCATCTATTCTTGTTTTTTTCATTGCTAATTTACTCCCATGCTTCCCATTGGGATTAGCTGAGGACCATCATTTTATGTCCAGCTTCTTTCATTACTTCCTGATCTGCCTCATCGCACCCCATTAGAAGCACCCTCAGAAACTGGTGGTCCAAGCTCAAGGTCTGCAGAGCCTCTCCTCTGACTCCCAAGTTTGGATAAATCCAACCTCTTCCCTGTTGCTTAGATGTGGTAGCTTCTTCCTACAGTCATTCTGTGTTAGCTTTCTCATTTTGCTTTCACCTCTCTAACATCTGTGTAATTAATGATCTATATTAAACTCCCTCCTTTGAAATACTTAGTTTGTTTTTTGTTTATTAACTGTACTCTAACTGATATAGACTAGACGTGATAAAACTGAAATGCTCACAAAAGATTAACATTACTGATGTTAGTGTGCATTTGTGCAAAATCTTTTGGAAAGCAGTTTAACAATACCTGTCAAGAGCCACCACAGTGATAAAAACTTTAATTTAGTAATTCTATATATTTCGGTCAGCTTTTGCTGCCATAACAAGCAAACACCAAATCGCAGTGGCCTACAGGAATCACATTTATTTCTTGTTATACAATAGGATGGCTGTGTAAGATGTAACTTTGCTCCCATCCTTAAGACCGCTCCATTCATATGTGTTCTTAATCTAGGACACAGGCTGAGAGAGGAACTGTTTCCAGGGTGTTCTGCTCTCATGACAAAAATGCCAATCTGAAGCACATGATCTCTTCTAAAACTTCTGAGCAGACCTAGCACACTGGAACTTCAGCTCATATTTCATTGCCCTAAGCAAGTCACATAAACAACCCTGACAATGAAGCAAGAAATTTCATCCCACTTGTAAAACAGCCCCTCGAGACACATTGTAAAGGGCATGGACGTATAGTTCTTCCACAGGGAAGGAGTAGATAGGGACAATAATGGATTCTACTGTACTCTTCATAATCTTCCTAGAAGTTTAGGCAAGTTCTCAATAACTCAAAGATTGAGAAAATGTTGTTCAAAAGGATGTTCAATGCAACATTAATTCTATTAATACAATTTACAAACATTTAATAATTTAGTAAAGGCTATGCAAATTTTAGTTCAATAGCAATATAAAATATTATACAACTATTAAAAATGATAATGTAACTAGAAGTAAAATGGTTAGAAAGTCATTGTAAAAAAGACAACATTTAAGTACAAATATAACATATATTCAGCATATAGGCAATGACTAGAAAAAAACTGAAAAATGACAACAAAAGGTGTTTTGTATGGAGTGGTTATAGATTTTTAAAATTTCTCTCATTATTGATAAAATAAAGATTTTTCAATAAACATACATAGAATAATAACTTTTATCCTTTAAGGAACTAAATTCCTTCAAACAGATTTTGGGATTGTTGGTTTATTTCGTGAGATATTTATTAGAACAAGAAATAGTGTAGTTTCAAAGTGAATTCTAAACAGTGGAAACATTCCAATGTGATAATTTATGAGGAATTACCAACTGACTTGAAATCAGAGATGATAAAATGGCAAGTTTTTAATTTCACTCCTTTTTTAGTAAAAATAAAATTTAATTACATGCAAACAACAGTTCTCATTGAATCCTGTAGAAAAATGTTTTGTCAGATGGTTAGTTTGGTCATTTCTGTGCTAGGTGCTGACAAGAGAAAGACAGTCCCTATACCTTGGATGATCCAACTAAAAAAATCAATGTAATTGATTTTTTTGTTGTTGTAGAATGAAATCTCTGTAACTGTCACCTTAATTCCTTGTGATCCAGATTTGATTAATACTATTACAATAGAGTATTCTTATTTCAGGTTGTATTTAAGGAAATCTATTTATATCTTTTTTATCAGGGTGAAAGTGTGATAAAGTAAGTAATGATGAAGTCCTAATAAAAAATAGAACTGACTTTTTTTTTACAAAGTACCCAAACTTTCAAGTGTAATGTACAATTATATTCTCCTGATGCAATGTATTAAGATTGTTTGTTGTATGTATTCAGAATTTATTATAATAATACATTTATTTTAACAATAACAATTAATAGTTTTTTTGAATTCACCTATTATGCTGGTATCAGATGACTTTTGAAAAATGTGGAAAACTTACTGAGAGTTTACCAATACATTATAAAAACAGAAGTACTCAAGTTTTCACGAATTAATTTTTAATATTACATGAATGATTCTTGTCAAGACTTTGGAAAGGCTAAAAATTCCAAATATAGTATCACATATTTGTTTTCACCCTACCAATACAAGGAGATTATACATTGTTAATTCTATGGAGTCTTTTAATTTTCTCATATTGCCAGTGGATCTGTTAATAAATTACCTCATCCAGTGTTCTAAATGGTCCATTAGTGGCCTGAGTCAATGCAACTACAAATAAAGATGTTCCCTTTCCACTAGAAGCATCTGGCTTATTGTTTATTTGTTTAATGAGAAAGAAAACTCTAATATTATTCTTTCACTGTTATAATTACTGATTAGCTATATTTACGTATCAAAGTTGTTGAATAAAATTACTATACAACATATTCTTAATTCCTTGGGGTTCGGGTCTTTTATTTTGTTATATCCACAAAAGTTTTAACTCTCTGATTCACTGCTGTTTTCCCAGAGTTGCCATAGGGAACCATACACAGTGAATTTAATCCTCATTCAACTAAGAATATTTACCATGGTTAAAAAGAAAAAATGATTGATTTTCTTTGATTCAATAAAAAGAAATCCAAGTGTCTATTTTTTATTATTCAGATACAAATACAGATATTGTCAGAATTATGGTCACTGCTATCTGTCTTGATATAAAGAGGACGTTTGGGAATTCCTGTAGGGGACAATAAAAAAATTACATAGGTGATTGTCTTTTTAATTACATGTAGCTGCATTTCTAAGCAAATTTACAAAATGCTTTCTTTTATATCCCAATGTTACAAATAAATACCATCAATATTTTTTCAAAATAGTTTATCAATTTACAAGTTGATTCAAACAGAAAATCTACATCAAGATAATTACATGAAAACTTTCCATAAGAATCTAAATCTTAATGAAAATTCCCAAAGTTGCAAAAAAATAAACAGTGCTTATTTTAAAATTCAACTTCAGAGATTATTCAGAGAAAACAGATGGGAAAAAAATCTAAATCTAAACAATTGCACATATTTTTCTGCCAAACCATTACTTATATATAAGTGAGAATTTTCACTGATATTTTTATACAAAAATTTGCTTGGTTTAAATATCCTTATAATGGTAGAAATTGAGGACATTAAAGCTAAATTTTCACTAGGCCTGAACAAAAGCAAGTCTGTTTTATAAGAAATACTTCACTAAGTATCATTAGTTATGAATGACATTTATTCTGTTAATTTTTGGTACTTATGCTTGTTTTTTAAATTTTCCATAGTTTAGTTTTAATTAAAACCTCATTAACAGTACAGTATTGTGCTGGGACATAGAACAATAACCCAGAATTATTTCATAATCAACATGTAATAAGTTTTTCGAGTGGTGACTTAAAAACCAAGGATTCTCAAAGACAAGAAAGCCACTACAATGAATTAGCCTAGAATCAACATTGGCAACTCTCAGTCTTGTAGGACAAGTTAGTAATAGATTTAGCCACAAGTGATTACTTGACCTGATCCCACACTTAGAATATACATTTTTATAAAAAATACTGTATTTCAAATAACAGTTAAAAAAAACAAAACTGGGTGTTGAGCAAGTGGCACCTATTACCACCTCCATGGGGGACATCCCACAGCACGGAAGGTAGCAAATGGCATAACAATTTCTGCCACCAGGAGTAGTAGTCCCAGTACGTCTATCCATTTCATGGTTTTCAGCTGTCGGTGTTGCCAAGAAAGGTGCAATTCACAGAGGCACTGGATGGAACAACACTTTATTCACATAGAGAAAGGACAGAGTAGGTCCCCCATGGCCAGTGGGTCTTACCCAAGCCAGGGCAGGAAGATGGTCTGCTGTCACCCCTCTTTTGCTACAGGCAAAGTACCCAGTTCCCTCCCCACTGGAGCAGACATAGCACATGATGCACATGTTTGAGCAGAACAAAGAAGTATGGAACAGGGAAAAGACATTTTCCTGGAAAAGGGGAAAACATTTTCAAAGAGATATGCCCAGCACAGGCAGGCATCTTCATCTCTTTGTAAGGAAATGTGAAACATCCAAGGCACATTCTTATACAACTGTGCAGGCATCAAAACACATGACTGCACATACATGACTGCCTTTCCCAGTAGTAGGTTTGTCAAAACAGTAGAATGGGGATCAGCAAACTACTGTCCTCAGGCCATGGCCCATAGCTGTCTTTCATAAATAAACATTTATTGGAATACAGTCATGCCCATTCATTTCCATATTATCTATGGCTGCATTCATGCTACACTGGTAGACTTACGTAGTTACAACAGAAACCTCATGGCCAGCAGTGTAACTGAGACTGTCTGGCCCTTTACAAAAGATGTTTGACAACTCCTGCAGTAGAACATTAACTACATAAGAATGGGATGTGTGCATATAATTTTTCTGGTTAGAGATCAAAGCAGCTGAATGTATATTTCCCAACAAATATTCTTTTGATGTAATGCATATCACAAGAAAGCAAACCAGAAGTATGAGAAACAGGATTGGAATGACTGAATCCCCCCAAAATAATTAAAATAATTGCAGAAGGTACTTCATGGATGTCTTTTAAAATACAGCAGAAAAATACCTTCTCTTTTACGTGAAGGCAGGAGACCAGACTAGTTAGCGTGTTCAAGGCCTTTCCAGTCTGGATTTTGTGATTCTCAGCATGGAAGATGAGTTTTACTTTTAGTCCAGTCAAATATGTTTCTATTAACCCCAGGAAATGCTTCTAAATGTACAACAACTGACATTCTTAAAAGTAAACACCGTGTCTTTTCTTCTGGAAGATGCTATTGTTCAAATAATGACACTTCGTCTGACACTGACAGTGGCAAGTGGAGTAGAATGTCAGACTAAGATGAGAGACTATGTTCTAGTGAAAAATTGGATCAAGAATCCCCTGACAGCACATCAGCGTTTAACAGGCCAGAGTTACCTGCCATTCCAGTGTGTGCCAAAGGACAGGCACAGAATCAATTAAACCGTCACCAAACAGGATTCAAGTATTTTCTTTTTGTTTTGAATGCCAATAGTCAAAATTCTGATTATCAGCTAACAGAAGCTCACAAACAAAAGGGAAAAAAAGACACCAAGGCCTAAGCAAAGGAAGAAATATATTTAATATCACAAAACTAGAAAAAAATCTCCTTCCCCAAATGCTTTCAGGATCATAGTCTACTTTTTCCCCTCATTTTTTATTCCTCTGGTGACATTCGAGTCCTAGAAAATGTTTTTGAAAGCAATTATATTTCTAAAACAAGTTTCCCAAACTCCCACAGCTTAACTTTTCAGCTTGAAATATCATGTTTTAAAAGGTGTTGGCATTCAGTTTTACCTAACAAATAGCTGGGTCTTGAAAAAGAAAAAAAATATCTGACAGTTTAACAAGAAAAAATGTGTATGTGTGTGTGCACATGTGTGTGTGTGTAGAATGAGCTGATTACTTTAAACCACTGACTTACTTGAAATTTTTTTTAATCTGATATGAATTATAGACTTCTACTTTTGCCTATTTTTCACATCAAATACTTGAAGGACATGAGGTAAAACTTATCCTTTGAAACTATTCATTTAAAAAAGAAACTCAAAGCAGTTATATGTACATTAGTGTTTGATTTTCTAATTGTTAAATATAGCCTTATTCTCACATTCATCTACTTGCCTAAATATAGATAAATGGCACTTATAGGAATGGGGAATTCCTAAAAACAAAATTCAAAAATGAATTTTGAAATAAAACTCAATTTTAATAATATATCTTTCACTTCTTCCCTTGCTGGGGTATCTGGAACTTAGTGCTCTCATGCCATAAATAGCTGAAAAATAAATATTAAAGAACTCATCAAAAATTGGGCAGTAGGCTGTGCAGGACTATTAACCATGAAAGAAGGAAACTGAAGGAAGTGATGTGTATGAATATCCTGACTTTCTACCTGGAGGCATTTCCAGATAAGAATGTAGAGAAGGAAACCCAAACAAAGCATAGTTTTCTTGCTTAGTTGGGAAAACAAATATTTAAATTTGGAGAGTCTGAAGAGGCAGAATTTTTGGAGAATTACCAGAGAAGAGAAAACCATATAGAAAAAAAATTCCAGAAATCTGTGGAGGGGTGTCCTTGAGTCTTCATCTTAATACTAAGATATACACATGACCAGAGCATGAACAAAACCAGGCAGGGGGAAAGAGCAGCTGCCAACCAACTTCCAGAATATACAGGGCTGGGAACTGTTCAAGTTCTGACCAGACAATGAGAAGATGCTCTTGAACATCCAAGCATTTAGTAGAGTTATCAGAAAAGAAAGCCATAGTAGGAAACAAACCCTAAAGTAAAGGTTACTCTAGACCCATTTTATAAAGCTTAAACTCAAAGAACTATCAAGCTGATCTGCAGCTAATTTAACTGCCTGCCAAACAATATCCAATTCTTTAGAGGAAGTCAACAAAATGCAGATACTCAACAACAGAGCATCCACGACGTAGTACTCGTGCTGAGAGAAGAAAGTAAAAATATGCATGCAGAAATGGAGGGAAAGGTCAATAGAAGCAGACCTAGAAGTGACAGATGAAATGGAACCAGTAAAAACTAGTTTAAAAGGGATACCACAGGGAAGAGAAAGGACAGGATGGTGGAGTGCTGGTGCCAATGCATGATCCTCCCTCAAAAAGGGACCAGAGCAAGGAAAGGACGGATAAGTATGGGGAGAGCATCATTGGAAGAGCATGAGAAGGTAGCAGGAGACTGGTGAGGAACCTGTGGAGCACAGAGACCAGCCAGGGTGGTGTAGAGAGAAGAGGCATGCAGCTTCCACTGCTGCCACATCTCCCAAACCAGGATTGGCCAGGAGGAATTATCCCTTGTGGCAGAAAGAATCTGCTCAGCCATGAGCACTTCCAAGAAGTAACCTTCCTCCTTCTCCTGCCCCAGCCTGCCCCCTCCACCACAGAGGTTGCCTGTGCCACTGCCTAGTCCCAGAGCCTTGGGCCTTCTCCCCACACAGGAGTTTATCCTGCACATCACACCCCACTGTGCAACTCACATTGCTGGAAAGTGCAGGCTACCTGCACAGCACCAGGCTTCCAGCCTCCTGCATTGCTTCTGCCTTCTAGCTGCCTGTGACCCTGGAAGCCCAAGTGATGGCAGTACCCTCCCACCTGACCCAACGACCAAGCCACCCATGTGGCCCGACCCACCTGCATGGGGCATGCCATCTGGATGGCTGTGTGGCCCCACCCACTCATGTGGGCCAAGCCATCAAGCCACCTGCACTGTCCTGGCCACCACAGCCACCCGTGTGTCCCCACATGCACATATGGGCCCACCTGCACATGCAGCCCCAGCCACAGACATAGCTGCCAGCATCCCCTGGAAATACTGAGTCTAGGTGGAACCAAAACTAAAACACCCCACACAATGGGCAATATACAACAAATCTACAGGAGGGAGTCTCTCTCCTCAAAAGCCACCTCAGAGTAATGGAAGAAGCAACCACTAGATGACTAAGCATCAATGTACGGATAAAAGAAATGTGAAAAAAAAAAAAAAAGAAAATATGACACCACAAAAGGGTCACTATAATTCTCAAATACCAGACCCTATACAACAGGAAATGCTAGATATGTCTGAAAGGGAATTCTGAGTAACAATCTTAAGGAAACTCAATAAGAAACAAGAAGATTCAGTTAGATAACACAACAAAATTATAAAATCAATCCAGGACATATAGTAAGAAATTTACAAAGAGATAAATACCATTAAAAAGAATGTAGCAGAACACCTGGAAGTGAAAGACTCATTCAACAAAATAAAAACTACAACTGATAGCATAAGCAGCAGGCTAAAGCAAGCAGGAGAAAGAATTACTGATCTTAAAGACAGTCTTTCTGAAATAACCCAAACAGACAACAAAAGAAAAAAGAATTAAAAAATAAAGAAAATCTAAGAGATCTAACAGACGACCTTAAGTGCACAAACTCCATGATTCAGAAGGGGAGGAGTAGGAAAAAGGCATTGAAAACATTCAAAGGAATAATAGCAGAAAACTTCCCAGGTTTTGGTAGAGATATGGACTTCCAGATCCACGATGCTCCAAGATCCACAAACAGACTCAGTCCAAAAATGTCCTCCCTGAGACACACTGGCGTCAACTGTCAAAAGTCAAAGACGAAGAGAGAATATTAAAAACAGCAAGAGAGGGGTCAGCCCGGTGGTGCACTGCTACAGTGCGCCGCTTGGGAGCGTGGCGGCTCTCCCACCGAGGGTTCGGATCCCACATACAGACCGGCCGCTCACTGGCTGAATGAGGTGCAGGCGCAACACTGAGGGTTGCGATCCCATTGCCGGTCCCGGTCCGGTACAGGCGCGACACTGAGGGTTGCGATCCGTTGCCGGTCACGAAAAAAAAAAAAAAGACAAAAAGGAAAAATAAATAAATAAAAACAGCAAGAGAAAGTATCAAGTCACCTATAAGGGAGTCCCATCAGACTAACAGCAGACTTCTCAGAGAAATCCTACAAGCCAGAAGAGAAGGGGATGATATATACAAAGCACTAAAAGAAAAAAATTGCCAGCCAAGAATACTATAGCCAGCAAGGATATATTTCAGAAATAGTATATTTCCCAGACAGACAAAAGCTGCGGGAGTTCATCACCACACAACCAGCTCTGCAAGAAATCCTTAAGGAAGTCCTGCACCTGGAACCCCCAAAATGATAATCACCACCATGAATACACGAGAAAGAGTAAACACCACTGATAGAGATATGCAAATAAGAAAGAGAAAGAAACCGTAACATACCAACTCAAAAAACCAGTGAATACTGAAAACAAACAATAAAAGATATAAAAGTAACAAAAGATATTTAAATCCACCAGAAGAAAAGCAAGTAAGTGTCAGGAGTAAGACAATACCTTTTAATAACAATCCTATATGGAAATGTACTAAATTCCCCACTCAAAAGATTCAGACTGACTGATTGGATTTAAAAAGTAGAACCAGCTATATGCTGTCTACAGGAGACTTACTTTCCTGTAAATACACACAGCAACTAAAAGTAAAGGGATGGAAAAAGATATGCCACGTAAATGAAAACCAAAAGTGAGAAGGAATAGCTATTATTATATTGGATAAATTAGACCTTTTACTGAAAATCATAAAAAAAGACAAAGAATGCTATTATATAATGATTAAGGGATCTATCCAGAAAGAAAACATAACAATCAAAAATATTTATGCACCCAACACCAGAAAACACAGATATATAAAGCATACACTATTAGACCTAAAGAAAGAGATAGACCCAATATGATAATAGTTGGGGACCTGAACACCCTTCTCTCAGCATTGGACATATCATTTAGGCAACAAATCAACAAAGAAACACAGGATTTAAACTGCATTTTAGACCCATTGGACTTGGCAGATATCTATAAAACTTTTCATGCAATGACTACAGAATAAACTTTCTTCTCATAAGCACATGAAACATTATCCTAGATAGACCACATGTTAGGTCATAAATCATGTCTCAACAAATTTTTAAAAATTGAAACCATTTCAAGTATCTTCTCAGGCCACAATAGATTAAAACTAGAGGTCAATAACAAGCAAAACTCTGGAAACTATACAAATACATGGAAATTAAACAACTTGCTCCTGAGTGATCTATGGGTCCAAGAAAAAATTACACAGGAAATTAAAAATTTTATTGAAACTAAAGAAAATAAAGATGCATCACACCAAAATCTGTGGGATACTGAAAAAGCAACACTAAGAGGGAAGTATATTGTAATAAATTACATCAAAAGAATAGAAAGTTTCAACTAAACAACCTATTGCAATACCTCAAAGATCTAGAAAAACAAGAACAATCCAACCTCCAAATTAGTAGACAGAAAGAAATAATTAAGATCACATCAGAACTAAACAAAAGAGACCCCCAAAAATGATGCAAAAGATCTGTGAAAAAAAAAAAAAACTTTTTTTTTTTTTTTTTTTTTGAAGATAAAATAGCAAACCATTAGCTAGGCTAACTGAAAAAAGAAGACAGAAGACCCAAACAATGCAAATCATAAAGGAAAAAAGAGACATTACATACAATACCACAGAAATACAAAGAAGCAATAGAGAATATTATAAACAACTATACTCCAAAAAATTGAAAACCTGGAGGAAATAGATAAATTTCTAGACACATGCAAACTACCAAGACTGAACTGAAAAGAGACAGAAAATCTCAACAGACTAATAACAAGCAATGAGATTGAAGCAGTTAACAGCAGTCTCCTGACAAAGAAAAGCCCAGGATTATATGGTCCTACCGCTAAAAAGAAGAGGGAAGACCCAAATAATAAAAATCAGAAATGAAAGAGGAGACTTTACAACTGATAACATAGAAATACAAAGAATCACTACAGACTATTACGAATGACTATACAGCAACAAATTTGAAAACCTGGAGGAAGCTGATAAATTTCTGGACACATATAAACTACCAGGACTGAACCAAGAGGACATAGAAAACCTTAACAGACCAATAACAAGCAACATGATTGAAATAGTAATCAGCAGTCTCCCCACAAAGAAAAGCCCATGACCGGATGGTTTTACTGCTGAATTCTACCAAACATTTAAAGAGGAGTTAATGCTAATTCCCTTCAAACTATTCCAAAAAAGTGAAACAGAGGTCATTCTGCCCAACTCATTCTATACAGCCAGCATTACCCTGATACCAAAAACAGACAATGATACAACAAAAAAAGAACACTACAGGCCAATATCTTTGATGAACAGAGATGCAAAAATTCTCAACAAAATATTAGCAATCAGAATACAGCAACAGATCAAAAAAATTAACCACCAAACTTTCCTGTTTACAGGTGACATTATCCTATATATAGAAAACCCTATAGACTCTACAAAAAAAAAAAAAAAACTTATAGAGCTGATAAACAATTTCAGTAAAGTTGCAAGATACAAAATCAACACACAAAAATCAGTAGCTTTTTAATACTGCAATAACAAGCTAGCAGGAAAAGAAATCAAGAAAGCAAACCTATTTACAATATTCACCAAAAAACCCCCCCCAAAAAACCTAGGAATCAATTTAACCAAGGAGGTGAAAGATCTCTAGAATGAGAACTACAAATCACTGCTGAAAGAAATTAAGAGGACACAAAAAGATGGAAAGACATTGCATGCTCTTGGATTGGAAGAATTAACATTGTGAAAATATCCATACTACCCAAACGGATCTATGGATCCAATGCTATCCTCATCAAAATACTAATGACATTTCTCACACACACAAGAGAAAAAACAATCCTAACATTCATATGGAACAACAAAAGACTCCAAATAGCCAAAACAATCCTGAGTGAAAAAAATAAAATAAAAGCCAGAGGCATTACACCACTTGACTTCAAATTATGCTACAGACCTAGAGTAACCAAAACAGCCTGGTGCTGGTGTAAAAACAGACACTTGGACCAATGGGACAGAATAGAGAACTGAGAAATCAACCCACAAACTTTCAGCCAACTGATCTTCCGCAAAGTCAGAAGAACATTCACTGGGGAAAGGACAGCCTCTTCAGCAAATGGTTCTGGGAAAACTTGATATCCATGTGTAGAAGAATGAAACTAGACCAAAACCTCTCACCACATATCAAAATCAACTCAAAATAGATAAAAAGACATAAATATAAGACCTGAAACTATACAACTCCTAAAAGAAAACATAGGGGAAACACATCAGGAAGTAGGACTGGGCAAAAACTTTATGAATATGACCCCAAAAGCACCGGCAATAAAGAAAAGATAAACAAATAAGATTATATCAATAAAAAGCTTCTGCATAGCAAAAAAAAACAATTAACAGAGTGAAAAGACAACCTACAGAGTGGGAGAAAATATTCGAAAACCATGCACCCAAAAAGGGATTGATATCCAGAATATAGAAGGAACTTGATCAACTTAGTTAAAAAAAAAACAACCTGATTAAAAATGGGCACAGGAATTGAACGAGCATTTCTCAAAGGAAGATATACGAATGGTCAACAGACAGGAAAAAGTGCTCAGCATCACTCATCATCAGGGAAATGCAAATCAAAACCACACTAGGATATCATCGCACCTCTGCTAAACTGGCTATTATCATAAAGACAAAGAATAACAAATGTTGGTGAGGATGCAGAGAAAGAGAAACTGTCTTTCACTGTTGGTGGGACTTTAAATTAGTGCAGCCATTATAAAAACAGTATGGAGGTTTCTCAGACAACTACAGATAAAACTGTCGTATGATCCAGCAGTTCCACTGCTGGGTATGTAACCAAAGGAATAGAAATCATCATGTCAAAGGGATACCTGCACTCCCATGTTTATCAGCTGTATTTACAATAGGCAAGAGTTCGAACCAAATTATATGTCTATTGACAGATGACTGGATAAGGAAAATATGGTAGATATACTCAATGTAATACTACTCTGCCATAAAAAAGAATAAAATATTCCCATTCGCAGCAACATGGGTGAACTTAGAGAAAATCACAATAAGTGAAATAAGCCAAGCACATAAAGAGAAATACCGCATGTCCTCACTCTTAAGTGGGTACTAAAAAATATATATAATAAACAAATAAAATAAAAGGAAGGAATGACGATCACAATAATACATTGAAGTTTCAAAAGGAGAGAACACATCTGAGGTTATCAGAGGTGGGAAAGGAGGAGAGAGAGGAGGTTTAGGGATAAATTGGCAAAGGGCCACAAAAAGTGATTATATTGTGTAATGCTGAATATACTAATTATCCTGATTTAAGCAGCACATATTGCACACAGGTATTGATATTCACTGCAGTACACACAGACATGTACAATCGTTTCATTAAAAAAATCATTTTTTTAAAAAAAGGGATACCATAAAATGCTCAGGCAATTAAAAAAATATGGACATATTAAGAAGCAAAGGGAGGATCTATTAGGGATGAAAAATGTAATATATGAAATAAGAACCTCACTTTAGTGCATACTGAACCAGAGAAAGAAACTATGGAATTTGAAACATGGAAAAAGTCTATTGAAACTAAAACATAGAAAAAAAGCTGACAAAAATGAAAATCCTAGAACCTAATTTTTGGGTTCTAAATAACACTCTTTATTAAGAGAAACTGAAGTTCCTTGGAGAAACGGCTATACCTAAGGCTGGGAGAAAGTACTATGGAATGAGTTTGGAGAATTTTGCAGTACCAAAAAGTAAGGAGACTCTCAAAAAATAAAGGGATAAAGCATGTTAAAGGGACACAAGAATCAACTTGAAAGAATTCTTCATGGCCAAAACTAGAACAATTTTATCAACAAAATAAATAATGTAGTATTTTGTTTATAGCCCCCCAAATGAAAGTATCTACATGAGAACATACTGCTATAAATAAACAATTTAAATAAATAAATAAATAAATAGGGATATGAGAAAAATCTGTCCTACACAAGAATTCTAAATAATATATGTACATGCTTCTCCCACCTCCATGAATATAAGCTGGATTTACTGACTCACTTATGAGGAATTAAGGGAAAAACAGCAACATTCCAGTGTAGAAACCCAGCAAAGCAAACACTGCCTTAATCATGTGGTCAACATTAACATTGTCGGGAATGTCATGTGGATGGCAGGTACTCCTGATAGGATATGATGAGAAGGGTATTTCATTTCTGTGGTTTTCTTTCCCAGAATCCATAACAACAGTGTAACAATGGGGGGATGGGAAACAGACAAACACAAATTGAGGGATATCATATAAAATTCTTGACCTATATTCCTCAAAATTGTTAAGGTCGTGAAAAACGATGATAGCCTAAGAAACTGTCTCAGGCCAGAGGAGATTATAAAGACATGATGATAACAATCAAGTGCAATTTGATCTTTTGGAATGGATCACTGAAAAGATAAAGGACATTAATAGAAAAACTGGTTAAATTCGAATTAAAGTCTGGAGCTTGATTAATAGGAAACAAAACAAAACAAAACAGAACATAACCTCAGTGATCTATGGGATAACTACAAGAAAGTTCTCCAGGTGGCCTTGGACTGATCCAGTTCTCCTCCCTTTCTCACTTGTAGTTCTCAAAAATAACTATAGCATGTACTGGGAAGGCAACATCCTGTAATAAGGAGGGACTGGCTGGACAGCTCCCTCACCCCCTGAAACAGGATGTCTTTCAACACTTTTTCCCAGCAAGTCAAGCGGCCCTGAGGTTTAAAACCCAGTGAGTGCTGCTTTTGGAGGTTCCTCAGCTGTGGTGCAAGTGGCACACGTGCAGTCAGGATTCCAGCTACCCTAGGAAGCTTTCCTGAGGCTTGGGGGCCCATCTTGCAATAAATCCTAGGCTTCTGCTATCTCCATATGCCACTAATAAGCCTGCTTCCTGTAACTTGTATGCGTAGGTGTTCTGTTTCACTGGATTTAGACAAGTTGGTAACCAGTGTGCAGTGAACCTGCTTCACAATAACATTAACTTGTTTAACAAGTCTGTAACCCCCAAGAGGAGAGGAGAGAAATGAGAAGAAAAACTATTAACCTGAAGAAATAATGCCAAACATTTCCAAATTTAATAAAACTAAAAACCCAGAGACCCCAAAGGCCCATTGATTCTCAAGATAGAAAGACATTTAGAAAAGCCATGAAAGCCACACCATAACCAAGTTGCTGAAAACTAATGTAATAGACAAATATCTTTAAAACAACCAGAGAAAAAAGACATTACTTACAGAGGAAAAAAGAGTAAAAGATGAGAACATCAAAAGCAATGCAAAACAAAGCACAATGTAATAATCCCTTTAAAGCACAGAAAAAAGGAAAAACTGTGAATCTATAGTTCTATATGCAATAAAAATATCCTTCAAAAATAAAAATAAGGGCCAGCCCGGTGGCGCACTGGAGAGTGAGCCACTTGGGAGCGCGGCGGCACTCACGCTGAGGGTTCAGATCCCAGGTGGAGACTGGTTCCCGCTCACTAGCTGAGCGCGGTGCAGGCACAACACAGAGGGTTGCGATCCTGTTGCCGGTCCCCGGTACGGGCGTGACACCGAGAGTTGCGATCCTGTTACTGGTCAGTAAAAAAGACAAAAAGGAAAAAAATAAAAATAAAAAAAAATAAAATGAAGACATTTTCATACAAACAAAATCAAGAAAATGTATCACCAACAAAGCTGTGCTATAAAACATATTAAAAGCAAGTTCTTTAAGCTGAAGAAAAATGTTACCAATGGAAACTCAGATGTATAGTGTTGAAAGAGCACAAGTATTTTAAATATGTGGTTAAATTAAAAACATATTTCTCACTTTTAAATTTCCTTATAAAGTTATTAAGAATTTCCAAAAAATACCCAATAATTTATTTTAAAGTTATAATACATATGTAGATTTTAAAAGTATGATAACAAAAGCACGAATGACAGGAATAGGGGAAATAGAATCATACTTCCATAAGACTCTTATATAACACACGAGTGGTATAATATTACTTAAAAGCAGACTGTGATAAATTAAAATATATATATATATATATATATATATATATA